>NC_069502.1:931866380-932166380 GCF_027579735.1 Bombina bombina | reverse complement strand
GTTTGTCCAGCCCTGTCTTACTATTCTAATAGAAAATAAATTTTAAAAAGCTAGATCAGTTTTATATTATACACATTTTATTATATAGATAGCATGTTGTCATTGACAATAGCCAAAAATATAAAAAAGCATTTAAAATAATGTGCCAAATTAAAAGTCAGCAGTTGGCCCTCAATATGGAAGATTTCAATGGATTGTGACCACAATTTCTCTGTAACTTTTATCTCCCCACTTGAACTTAAAATACTAGGTACTTTTTCTGATCATACAACTTGTCAGATTTTATCAAGCTGTGTTCCATATGCTGCTGTTAAAAGTAATCGTAACTTCTAGGCACAATAAATTAGGAAATGAGGACCCAGAAGGGACTATTAATGCTAGCAAAAGCTAATTTAATTTAGAATTACATCTTACAACTTTGGAGTCACCATGGCAACTCCAACCCATTTACTAAATGTTAGTATCACCCTTTGAAAACCATTGTAAAACCATACAAAGAGGCCTATTTAACAAAGGTCTTGCGGACCTGATCTGACAGTGCAGATCAGGTCCGCAAGACCTCGCTGAATGCGGAGAGCAATACGCTTTCCGTATTCAGCATTGCACCAGCAGCTCACAAGAGCTGCTGGTGCAACGCCGCCCCCTGCTGACTCGCAGCCATTAGGCCGCAAGCAGGGAGGTGTCAATCAACCCGATCGTACTCGATCGGGTTGAATTGTGGCGATTCCTGTCCGCCTCATCAGAGCAGGCGGATAAGGTTATGGAGCAGAGGTCTTTGTGACCGCTGCTCCATAACTTTGGTTTCTGGCGAGTCTGAAGACTCGCCAGAAACACGGGCCGTCAAGCTCCTTTCGGAGCTTGATAAATAGGCCCCAAAGAATGTAAAATGTAAAAATAAAGGGTTTGTATTACAGGAAATCCTGAGTAAATGAACCAATAGGCAGCTGCATTTGATAGATATGTTAAAGGGACATTTAACGCTAAATAAATGATAGAATGATGCATTCAAAGAAAATATTTGGCTGAGAATAACATGTAGATGTATATTTTAAAGTTTCATTAGCTGTTAAATATTGACAAAATAAGTGTAAAGTTTTAGTGTCTATAAAGCAAAGGTAGCTGCCATGTTGTAACTTAGGTTACCTTCTCTGCTGTGGCCAATTAGGGACAATTATGAATAGGTCACTAAAGTGTGCAGCCAATGGCTTTGTGGAATATAACAGTGTTCTGCACTTTCATTTCTAAGAGGAACTGAAAAGCTCACATATTCAGAATTACAGGAAAGGAAGACAAAATAAATAATGAAAGTATATTGCAAATGTTTTCTTATATATACGATTTATCATTTTATATTACTATCTCAAAGTGTTTAATGTCCCTTTAATGTTCAAATTACAGGCTTCCTCTAGCTACATATAAAGCCAGAGGGAACTTGTAATTTTATCACCAAGGTAAACTGTTATAACTTACTAAAAATCACTGCAAGTGTTAACCAAGCAACACCACCTCATTCACTAAATTATACAAAGATACATTTAAAAATAGTTTAAGACAAATGTGATAGCAAATGCTTATTTTGAAGTTAAAATACCTCAGCTTACTGGCAGGTCTTAGTTACTAGATGAGCCAGATGTTCAGCCAAGAAAGTGCTTCAAGAGAAATGTTGCCTTTGGTGACTAAACCTTTCAAGAGTTCCATGGAAAGCATCACCAGGATTTTAATCACTTGTCCTCTAGTAATGTTATTCAAAAAGTAAGGAAAATATAGAATCTTCAAGCACTCAGTATAAATTCAAATATTAATATTTATTAGCAATATAAACTCCTAACTCTTAAAGGGACATAATACCCCTAGAAGCTAAATCACTTGAATGCCACTTAACTGTAAAAAGCTGACAAAAATATAAGGAACATTTCTAAGTATAAAATGAAGATATTTTACCTCACAATTTCTTCAGCTCACAATAGTAAGTTCTCTGTGAACAGTTGGGGTAAAAAAAACAGCCAATCAGCTTCATCAGTGCTGATGCTATCCTTTGCTTTACTGTGATCTCATAGTAAACTTCCTTAAAAGGACATGAAACAGATTTTTTTTTTTCGTAATTCAGATAGAGCATACAATTTAAAAAGAGTTTCCAATTTATTTCTATTATCAAATTTGCTTCCTTCTCATGTTATTCTTTGTTGAAGAGATATCTAAATAGGTAGCGTGCACGTGTGGAGCACTATATCACAGGAAATAATGCTGTCATCTAGTGCTTTTGCTAATGTATAACATTGTTGTAAAACTGCTGCCATATAGTGCTCCAGACATAAGCACGCTCCTTAACTTACCTTCCTGCTTTTCAACAAAGAATATCAAGAATATGAAGAAAATTTGAAAATAGAAGTAAATTAGAAAGTTATTTAAAATTGTATGTTCTATATGAATCATGAAAGATAAATCTTGGGTTTATGTCCCTTTAATGTGAGGTGGGAAATAAAGTGACTGTGCCTGCACATGCCAGAAGCACACTCCCTTGCAAGTCCTGAAACTAGCATCCTGATTGGCTGCTTAAAGTCTCTTTTCAATGGGATGTGGTTACTAAGGAAACGTTGAGGTAAATATATTCCTTTTTTTACATAGATGTTTAGGTGATATTTTCTAGTCTATTTACAGCTTTGATACATCAGTTTCAAGTGCTTCAAAATGTGGGTATCCCTTTAAGAGGCGAAAAAAAACTAAAACCTAGTCTTTATTGTCAATAATAATCACTTAAAAATAACCAAAAAATGCCTTACTACAGCAGTGCAAACATTATCAAATATTTATCAAACCAATATATACAGCAAGCACAAACAGGGTAACTATCATCATTGATATACAGCCACGGGTAAAAAGTTACCAAGAGAATGAAGAAAAAATTATAATAGAAGTAAATTAGAAAGTTGTTTAAAATTATATGTTCTATCTGAATCACGGAAGAAATTTTTTTGGTTTCATATCCCTTTAATGGTGGGGATCCACTATCTGAACTTTATCATTTTTGTTTTCAATTTTTTTTATATGCATCTTACCTGTATCTTTATGGTTACTATATTCTAAAAGCATGCATAAGATGTTAAACATATTAGTTAAAGGGACAGAATAGTCAAAGTTTCATAATTTAGATAGAGCATGCAATTTTAAACAAGTTTTTGCTTTGTTCCCTTGGTATTCCTTGTTGAAATCCAAACCTAGGTAGGCTCATATGCTAATTTCTAAGCCCTTGAAGGATACCTCTTATCTCAATGTATTTGACAGTTTTTCACAGCTAGAGGGTGTTAGTTTATGTGCGCCATATAGATAAAATTCTCACTCATGTGGCGTTACCTAGATGTCAGCACTGATTGACTAAAATGGAAGTCTGTCAAAAAGAACTGAAATAAGGGGGCAATCTGCAGAGGCTTAGATACGAGGTAATCACAGAGGTTAAATGTATATTAATATAACCGTGTTGGTTATGAAAAACTGGGGAATGGGTAATAAAGGAATTATCTATATTTTTTGAAGAATACGAATTCTGGAGTATAATGTCCTTTTAAAGGGACATTAAAAGCTAAATACATTATATTCACCCCTCCCCTTTTAATTATAAGTGCCACCATTTTGAACCTAAATTTCACTGCACATATCTAGAGAAGAGTTAATACAAATGTCCAAAAAGACCATGCTGCACTCCAAATAGAAAAAAGTGGAAAGATCTTTACTCAGCTCCTGCCACTTTGTCACACATTAATAATAGCACATACATACATATCAACGTCAATTAAAAACTGACCATTCTCATAGGTTCATGGGGGATTGGCCCAAACTCCTATCACATGAATCTCTTCCTATTTATTAACCTCTTCATATACACAGGTCACTTAACCCCATACTAACCATTAAAAACAAAAAATAAGGAGAAAACCCATTAATATTTGCCAACATCTTTATTAGTATGTAGACACAGCAGAACGAATGGATAAGTGAGCATGGTCCAAACACATGAAAAGGAGTTAAATGTTATTAACCTGCCTTCCCGTATACTTACTGAAGATAACATAAGTTTATTAAATAAGGGACTCACATTTTCTCCTACTGAATATCCGGTTTGAATTACAGATTGATTTGACAAGGTTGTATAGACTTATTTAGATTAAAGGCTTTTTATGGACATATAAACTTTCAGCTAGATTTAGAGTTTGGCGTTAGCCGTCAAAACCAGCGTTAGAGGCTCCTAACGCTGGTTTTGGGCTACCGCTGGTATTTAGAGTCAGTCAGGAAAGGGTCTAACGCTCACTTTGCAGCCGCGACTTTTCCATACCGCAGATCCCCTTACGTCAATTGCGTATCCTATCTTTTCAATGGGTTCTTTCTAATGCCGGTATTTAGAGTCGTGGCTGAAGTGAGCGTTAGAAATCTAACGACAAAACTCCAGCCGCAGAAAAAAAACAGGAGTTAAGAGCTTTCTGGGCTAACGCCGGTTCATAAAGCTCTTAACTACTGTGCTCTAAAGTACACTAACACCCATAAACTACCAATGTACCCCTAAACCGAGGTCCCCCCACATCGCCGCCATTCATTTTTTTTAACCCCTAATCTGCCGACCGCACACCGCCGCCACCTACGTTATCCCTATGTACCCCTAATCTGCTGCCCCTAATACCGCCGACACCTACATAATATTTATTAACCCCTAATCTGCCGCCCCTGCTATCGCTGACACCTGCATATTTTTTTTAACCCCTAATCTGCCGCTCCGTACACCGCCGCAACCTACATTATACCTATGCACCCCTAATCTGCTGCCCCTAACACAGCCAACCCCTATATTATATTTATTAACCCCTAATCTGCCGCCCCCAACGTCGCCTCCACCTACCTACAATTATTAACCCCTAATCTGCCGACCGGACCACACCGCTACTATAATAAATGTATTAACCCCTAAAGCTAAGTTTAACCCTAACACTAACACCCCCTAACTTAAATATAATTTAAATCTAACTAAATAAATTAACTCTTATTAAATAAATTATTCCTATTTAAAGCTAAATACTTACCTGTAAAATAAACCCTAATATAGCTACAATATAAATTATAATTATATTGTTGCTATTTTAGGATTAATATTTATCTTACAGGCAACTTTGTAATTATTTTAACCAGGTTCAATAGCTATTAAATAGTTAATAACTATTTAATAGTTACCTAGTTAAAATAATTACAAAATTACCTGTAAAATAAATCCTAACCTAAGTTACAATTAAACCTAACACTACACTATCAATAAATAAATTAAATAAACTACCTACAATTATCTACAATTAAACCTAACACTACACTATCAATAAATTAATTAAATAAAATACCTACAAATAAATACAATGAAATAAACTAACTAAAGTACAAAAAATAAAAAAGAACTAAGTTACAAAAAATAAAAAAATATTTACAAACATTAGAAAAATATTACAACAATTTTAAACTAACTACACCTACTCTAAGCCCCCTAATAAAATAACAAAGACCCCCAAAATAAAAAAATGCCCTACCCTATTCTAAAATTAAAATAGAAAAGCTCTTTTATCTTACCAGCCCTGAAAAGGGCCCTTTGCGGTTCATGCCCCAAAGAATTCAGCTCTTTTGCCTGTAAAAAAAACATACAATACCCCCCCCCAACATTACAACCCACCACCCACATACCCCTAATCTAACCCAAACCCCCCTTAAATAAACCTAACACTAAGCCCCTGAAGATCTCCCTACCTTGTCTTCACCACGCCGGGTTCAACGATCGATCCAGAGGAGCCTCCGATGTCTTAATTAAAGCCCAAGCGGGGGGCTGAAGATGTCCATGATCCGGCTGAAGTCTTCATCCAAGCGGGAGCTGAAGAGGTCCATGATCCGACTGAAGTCTTCTATCAAGCGGCATCTTCAATCTTCTTTCTTCCGGATCCATGTAGTTCATCCCGCCGATGCGGAACATCCATCTTCACCGACGACTTCCCGACGAATGACGGTTCCTTTAAGGGACGTCATCCAAGATGGCGTCCCTCGAATTCCGATTGGCTGATAGGAGTCTATCAGCCAATCGGAATTAAGGTAGGAAAATTCTGATTGGCTGATGGAATCAGCCAATCAGATTCAAGTTCAATCCGATTGGCTGATCCTATCAGCCAATCAGATTGAGCTCACATTCTATTGGCTGATCGGAACAGCCAATAGAATGCGAGCTCAATCTGATTGGCTGATCATTATAACATTGTGTATGATCAATTGGGCACATTTTTAAATATTGGGGAGTTTTAAAGCATGTTTTGTCCCACGTGTGATAATCAGGTGGTTGAGACATATTAAAAATAGTGGATAAGGCATGTTCAGATTTATTTTGTAATGAACATACTAATAAAGATTTTGACAAATATAAATGGCATTCTAATTTAATACGGGGGAAATTAAAGCCTTTAAAGATTTGCGAAATGATGGATCCATCACCATCAAGCCTGTAGATAAGGGTGGGGCGGTGGGGGTGATAGATACAAAGCAGAAATTATGTGCCAACTTAGTAATACTTCAATGTATACACTTTAAATGGTGATCCCACCATTAAAATCAGGGAGCAACGGGGCAGGTCCGAACACTGACCAAGATGGCTGCTTTTAACTTCAGCTGAATTCCGAAGCTGTTAGATTCGTTGCCTATTGCTTCTCAAGTATATAATCCAAGTCCTAAATTGCAGTTGATCTGCAGATTAATACTCATAGAATGGATTGGTATATGTTTGACTTTGCATTTCAGCTAAGCAGACCAGAATAGATGAGGACCGCAGCGGAGGCCTAGTTACAGACCTGGCTCCTCATTTACCCTCCCAGAGTCCTGATATGTCAGGAGTAACAGCCGTATGAGCTGTCTCGATTCAGTGCAACGTAGTCTATGAAACGCTATGGACATAACTTCTACTTAAGTATTACTCTAGGGAGAGCAACATAACAGAAATTAGTTATGGAGGAAACCTACCATGCGATACAGGCTTTGCTGGATCATTTTGAATTTCAAATGTGCAACACTATAACAGACACAATGAAACCCCTAAACCAGGGAACACCTATCAGTGAGTTGTCTCACCAGGATCATAAAGGGAATCACAATCTTAAGGCAGCTGCGAGTTGGCAAGATCTAGAGAGTAGTGATGTCCCGAACTGTTCGCCCGCGAACGGTTCACAGCGAACATAGCTTGTTCGCGTTCGCGTTTGTGGGCGAACACATGGCGATGTTCGATCCGCCCATATGTGTCATCATTGTGGAAACTTTGACCCTTTATGTCACAGCCGCCTGACACATTAGAGCCAATCAACATCAGACACTCCCTCACAGACACTCCCAGCTACTTGGAATCCGCCATTTTAGACTCATAACGACCTTGCTTTTTTAATGAGAGGACGTGTTGTGTTTTTGCTCCTGACATTAATAGGAAAAACATAGCTAGGCTAGTGTATTTACAGTCCAGAAGGACTCCACTCATCTCTGCTGCAAGCACAGCACCCCAAAAAGCCCTTTTTAGGGCTGTATTTCGTGCCGTTTTTGTTTGTTTTTTTTCGTTTTTTTTTTATTAGCATTTGCCTGGCTTTCAGCTGTGTGTTTAAGGCTCACAGCATATGCTGTGACTACTGCCACCACTGATATCTCCCTAACAACATTAGTTTAAATTTAACTAACCCAAAAATTTAATTATTTTTCTAGTGTAATTTTTTTTCATTTTCTATCAGGCCAGTGTCACACAGCATATACTCTGGTTCATTGCTCTGTGCCAGCCAGCAGCCACCAGTGTTAATATCCGTTTATAACATTATTTTAAATTTTAAAAAAAAAATAAAAAAAATATTTTGCTAGTGTAATCTAATTACATTTACTATCATGCCTGTGTCTGTCAGGCTCACTCAGCATTAATATACCTCTTTTTTTTCAGTCTTTTGGTTAATTGGTCTGTGCCAGGCAGCCACCCAGCACTCATATCTATTCTCCTTCACCTTAATTTTAATATAAAAAAAAAAAAAGTTTAAATTTGTTTGCTAGTGTAATCTAATATAATTTTCTATCCGGCCTGTGTGTTTTGCTGACATAGAGAGCCTACTGTGCTTACTTGCTGCCCTCCCTAGTCTATGAGCCACGACTCATATGTGTTTAACCTTTTTTTAATTCCCCCCCCCAAAAAAAATAATTTCAATCATTTTTCTAGTGTAATCTAATAGTATTTTCTATCAGGCGTGTGTGTATCCGACTTACAGAGCCTACTGTTTTTAATAGCTGCCCTTCCAAGGCTATCAGCCACAACTCATATGTATGTGCTTAACCTTTTTCTTAAAATTTCCAAAAAAAAGTCTTTAAATCATTATGCTAGTGTAATCTAATTGTATTTTCTATCAGGCCTGTGTCTAACTGTCTATCTGACTTACACAGCATACTGTTGTTATAATTGCTGCCCTACGTATCAGCCAGCCAGTGCGACCACTCATAGAGTCATATGTGCATTGCACTTCTTAACATAATTTTAATATTAAAATCTAAAATTTTCAAATATTTTGCTAGTGTAATGTAACTTAATTTTCTATCAGTCCTGTGTTATTGTCACTTACACAGCATACTGTGTTAAATTGCTGCCCTACCTACCATCCACGACTCATATCTGCCAGCCTGTCTGCCAGGCCCAAGTAGCCAATTAGTGGCACCAATCACAATTCTTGTAACAGTAATTAAAAAAATAAATATTCAGTCTCCTAGTGCCATTGAATTTCATTTACCTCCTGCCTGCCACTGCCAGCCTTTTGTGCCAGGCGTCTAGCCAACTATTTACACCAATCATAATTGTTGTCACAGACAGTATAGTTATTAATTTAAATAAAAAATTTTTTTAGTGTTGATCTTAATCCTCAGTTTGCTCTTGCCTTTGAATTGCACTTTTCTACAGCCTTCCAAGCCTGTGTGCCAGGCCTACTTAAAAAATATTTACACCAATCATATTTGTTGTGACAGTATTCTAATAATTAAAAATTAAAATTTTTGGTAATAGTTGCTGTGATTTGAATCCTCAGTTTGCTGGTGCCATTGAATAGCACTTTCCTCCTGCCTTGCAGCCTGCTGTGAACCAGGCCCACCTAGCCAATTGTTGTCAGCAATCATATTTCTGTTAACCGTATTGCAAAAATTGTCAATCATCACTGTTTAGACTGTCAGTAATCAGTCTCCTAGTGTCCTTGAATTGCATCTACCTCCTGCCTGCCATCCTTTTGTGCCAGGCCGTTTTTCCAACTATTTACACCAATCCTAATTTTTTGTCACAGTATAGTTACTAATTAAAATTTAAAAAATCTTGATTGTTGATGATCTTAATCCTCAGTTTGCTCGTGCCTTTGAATTGCACTTTTCTACAGCCTTCCAAGCCTGTGTGCCAGGCCTACTTAAAAAATATTTACACCAATCATATTTGTTGTGACAGTATTCTAATAATTAAAAATTTAAATTTTTGGTAATAGTTGCTGTGATTTGAATCCTCAGTTTGCTGGTGCCATTGAATAGCACTTTCCTCCTGCCTTGCAGCCTGCTGTGAGCCAGGCCCACCTAGCCAATTGTTGTCAGCAATCATATTTCTGTTAACAGTATTGCAAAAATTGTCAATCATCACTGTTTTGACTGTCAGTATTCAGTCTCCTAGATTGTAGTATTTTGTTCGGCTAATCATGATGGCCATGTAGACCACCCGTAACAGGGATGAAAGTGCTAAGAATAGTACTAATTGAAACAACTGAGTTAGCCATGGGTGTTAGTCTAAGACCACTCAGCTTTTTTTTGGGTTTGGGTGCAGCTAATCATGAAGGCCAGATAGACCTGCCACCATTTGGTGTTGTAACAGGTATGAAAATACAAAGAACAGTACTACTTAACACAACCTACTTACCATGGGTCCCAGAGCATATGTTTGGTTGTTATATTTTGTAAGGTTAATCATGCAGGCCATATAGACCTCCACCGATAGGGTGAGTATGAGTAACAGCTATTAAAATGCGAAGGACATTACTAATTAACACAACATAGTTACCATGGGTCGCAGACCAAGAGCAGATGTCTTATTATTATATTTTGTATGGGTTATCATCCAGGCCGTATAGACCTCACCAAATAGGGGGAGTTACAGAGATTAAAGTGCTAAGAATGGTAGTACTTAAAACACAACCTAGTTAAAATAGGTAGCAGACCACATGTCTTATTATTATATTTTTTCAGGGTAATCTGGCAGGCCATATAGAACTCCCCCGATAGGGGGGGGGGAACAGGGATTAAAGTGCTAAGAAAAGTACTAATTAACACAAGCTAGTTGGGTCCAAGAACGCATGTTTGATTATTAGAATTTATTAGGGTAATTATATATCTAACAAATCTATATATTTCTCTTCTATCGATTCTATCTAACTATCAATCTATGTATATCTATCTATCCTATCTATCAATCTATCTTCTGTCCGGGATGTTTTGAGACAGCCACTTTGGGAATGTTAGTTGATTTAGACCCATTATGGCTTAAAAGCAGACTCTGCATCAACTATGTAATTTTCCATGGGAGTTTTGCCAGGGATCCCCCTCCAGCATGCAACAGTCCAGGTGTTAGTACCCTTGAAACAACTTTTCCATCACTATTGTGGCCAGAAAGAGTCCTTGTAGGTTTTAAAGTTCGCCTGCCTATTGAATTCAATGGCGGTTTGCGCGTTCGCGAACAATACCGGAAGTCCGAGTCCGCCGTTCGCGAACCAAAAATTTTAGGTTCGCGACATCACTACTAGAGAGGAGTAGTCTCTTTGTGTGCATGACAACTCTTTCTAGTTCCATGTTTAATTAAAAGGCTCAAAAGCGGCCTCATGTGCCACATAGAGAGTTCCCGGTATAACAAGCAAGCTGTATGTTACAACTTATTCAACTGCCAAGTGAAATTACTCTGTAAATCAGGTTTAATGTGTATTCATAAAATGTTTGGAAAATAGTTCAATGTACAATTTTTATTGCTATGCTTGGATTGTATGTCTTGCTTTATACCTCAATAAAAATTATGGGAAAAAATAAATAAATCAGGGAGCAACTACAGATTATTCTGACAAATGCTCTTAATAATCAGATAATTAGTAAGAAGTTGTATGCTTGCTTTTTATGTTGTCCCTAAGGTTCACCAAAATCTTTCAAAATCTCCAGGATGTCCCATTGTAGTTGGATTTGGTTCAGTGTTAAGTCCAGCAGCTAAGCTATTAGATAGAGTACTGTCACCTTTTGTAATGGAGGGGATCAGGGACACCACAGACTGTATTTCTAAAATTTCACAATTTAAAGATTTGGGGAATTATGTCATATTAGCTACCTTGGATATCACCAGTTTATATATGTTGATTCCCCACCAGGTGGATATCTCTACTGTTGAACATATGTTTTGAAGAAGTCAGAAATACAGTACACAACAAGTCATGTTTTTTGTGAGATTTTGGAAATTATACTTAAATGCAATTATTTTTTATTTGATAGTGTTTTGTACCTACAAAAAATTTTGAACAGCGATGGTGTCAAATGTGGCCCCATCTTATGCCCGTCTTGTAATAGTGTGGAGGACATTTTAAAATATATATGCGCATCCTTTGTGCAAATTATATTGTTTGGCCTTGTACCCCTACATAGATGATCATTTTATCTTGTGGTGGGGACCAGAGACCACATTACAATAATTAAAACAGGAAATTGAATTGGGGGTGCCTTTTTAAAATTCACTACCAAATATGATTGTTGTAAAATTTAGTTTTTGGATACTTTGGTATGTAAAGAGGAAGGAAGACTAAAACTGCATTCGTTTATAAAACTAACAGATAAAAATACCCTCTTACATAGGAGTAGCTTTCACCTTCCTATCACCTAGATTTAAAGTTCTGCGTTAGCCGTCAAAAGCAGCGTTAAGGATTCCTAACGCTGCTTTTTACCGCCCGCTGGTATTTAGAGTCAGGCAGGAAAGGGTCTAACGCTCACTTCCCTACCGCGATTCCAGGCTACCGCAGATCCCCTTACGCCAATTGTGTATCCTATCTTTTCAATGGGATCTGCCTAACGCCGGTATTTTGGAGTCTTGGGAGAAGTGAGCGGTAGACCCTCTACCGACAAGACTCCTACCGACAAAAAAAGTCAGTAGTTAAGAGCTTTATGGGCTAACGCGGGAATATAAAGCTCTTAACTACTGTGCTCTAAAGTACACTAACACCCATAAACTACCTATGTACCCCTAAACTGAGGCCCCCCACATCGCCACCACTATAAAAAAAAAAATTAACCCCTAATCTGCCGACCGGACACCGCCGCCACCTACATTATACCTATAAACCCCTAATCTGCTGCCCCTAACATCGCCAACACCTATATTATATTTATTAACCCCTAATCTGCCCCCCCAACATCGCCGCTACCTTACCTACACTTATTAACCCCTAATCTGCCGACCGGACCTCGCCGCCACTATAATAAATGTATTAACCCCTAAACCGCCACCTCCCGCCTCGCAAACACTAGAATAAATAGTATTAAATCCTAATCTGCCCTCCCTAACATCGCCGCCACCTACCTACAATTATTAACCGGAAGGTATCAATTGCAAAGGCAATTGGAAGAATGTACTTACTAGCACTCAACAGCACAAAGTGATAAGGCCACTGCTAGTACCATGGTAAAAGAGGCCCAGAGAAATGGGGGATTTAAAACTTAACATTTAACGGTTTTATTAAAACTGGGGTGAACACAATTAAAAACCTGAGAATACACTCTGGATTGTACCAAAATAAATGTACAGCACCTAAGTCCCAGTGCACATTAATATTGAAACAATTCTCTCCCAACTAGGGACACAGCACCAGTAGTGCCATAGTTTTTTCTCCTTCTTTACACTTGTACCATTATACTGTTGTCTCAACAGTTTCCTTAACGACAGAGCACACATTCACCCTTTCAAAATACAGTGATAATTACAAAGTGGCAATTAATCATCACTGTATAAGAACAAATATACTGAACTATAAGTAAAGTAGACCATAGGAATTGTGACACTACCATGGCTGACGTCTTTGGCAAAGATAGATCGGACCGACACTCAAAAAGAACCATAGATTTGGACAATATGTTCAAAAATAATGTAACTGAAGACTATACTCCTGTCATGTCACTGGAAACCTTATTAAAGGAAGTACACAAAAACATATTTAAACAAGAAAAGGTGTGGTGGGATCAACAATTTTTTGACAAATACATTCAGCAAAAACTAATCCCTAGAGGGTTAAGAATTCAGCTGTTTCCGGCGTTCGAGTTTGAGAATCAAACACTAACAGAGGAATGGGAAACAGCGCTATCAGAGTGTTCATTTAAACTTATGAAAATACTAATCAGACATGATAAAGAAAAATATGACAAACTCGAAGCATCTATCCAGGAACAGTATACACAACTCAAAAAATTTGAAACACACTGATTTTGAAAAAATGTATAAGAATTACCAGAAAGAACTTGATCAATATATTAAAGAACTACGAGATATGAAACAAGGTAAACTATTTAGAGATATCAATGATTACAAAGAGAAAAAGGTCTAGAAGTGGAGAAGGAGAAACTTTTACAAAAGTAACTCTAGAAATGTTCAATCCAATATGATTCAGAGTGACATATCGGACACTGACGGTGAAGACAATAACAGCAATGAACCTACTGAGAACACCCCAAGTACATCTGCCACTACTTTTACCCTACCTACTAGAAATAAAAGAAAGAATTTTTTAGACGAGGGGACATCAGAAGAGGCAGAACCACCAGAAGAGGTAAAAAATACAAACAAAAAACCTACCAGAACCAGGGGTCACCCCAGATCCTCTCACCGGGGGGGGGGGGGCAGACAACACCAAAGAGCCCCAAGTCCATTCTCCCAGATGAGATTAAACCATTGAAAATCATACATTTATCTCAATATAACTTATCTCCAGACCATATCTCGGTATTGTCTAAGGGCTTGTCTTTTTGCCCCACAGGACAACTGAACAAATTTGAAGTGATCAAAGATATACAGTTATATGTACACAAATTGAACCTAAAAAAATTATTTGTTAAAAAATCAGACCCCACCACATCAGAAGATGACAGGAGGATCTTACAAGATCTAGAAAGTCTGCTACAGGACAGTGAACCACAATCTAAATCCTGGAGGCACAAATTAAAATCCAGATCCACTTTTGTACCTAAATACAATCTATCTACCCAATTGGAAATATTCAACCAAATGGTCTGTGCGGAAATCTCGCAATTAAAAACTCCATATTCACCACAGAATCTTACAAACACAGAAAAATTGGCTCTCAAAGAAATTCAAGTTTGGAATGACGTAATAATAAGGGAGACAGACAAAGGAGGAAACATTGTCATTTGGCCCCTATCCATGTATCTTAAACAAGTTGAGAAACAACTGAAAAACCGACAATGCTATCAAAAACGTTTTAATAACTCCAGTTAAACATATAGTAAGATTTACAATAATCTCATTAAAGAAGGAAATAGCAGGGGAATTATCAATGCTGAGGAGACAAAGTTCCTCACAGTCAAACAACCGAAAGTCGCCACCTTTTACCTCATTCCGAAGGTCCCCAAAAACATCACAAATCCTCCCGGTAGGCCCATTGTTTCAGGCAATGAGTGCCTATCGGAGTGTGCCAGTCAATATGTGGATCACAGATTAAGAGAATTTGTGGAGGCCCTACCGTCTTTTGTAAAAGACACTATGGAGGTACTACAGAGGCTGGATAATATTAACATCAGAAAAGAAACTTGGCTGGTAACTGCGGATGTTGAATCCCTATACACCTCCATAGAACATGATAAGGGACTTAGGGCTGTCCAATTCTTTCTTGAGCAAGGTTCCTCAGAGGAGGACGACCATGATCTGTTCATCCTGAAATTACTGGAGTTTGTCCTTAAATATAATTTTTTCCCCTTTGCTAACCAGTTCTACCTGCAAGTCCAGGGCACAACGATGGGTACGGCCTGTGCCCCAACATACGCCAACCTATTTTTAGGATTCTGGGAGAAACATGTGGTATTCAGTGATCTCCACTCAGCAGAGACGGACCAAATACCATTTTGGATTCGTTACATAGACAACATCCTGTTTATGTGGGAAGGAAGCAAGGAAGATTTGGAAATCTTCCTCCAGAATCTTAATAAGAATTATCTGAATATTAAATTGACCTATACCATAAGTCAATCCGAAGTTAGCTTTTTAGATCTAAAGATTTTCAAAGATCAGGAGGGTAAAATACAAACAAACCTCTATAGAAAAGATACTGCTACTAACAGCATACTACACAAAAGCAGTGCACATGCTCCTGGAACAACCAAATCCCTACCGGTTGGGGAATTTTTAAGAATAAGGAGAAACTGTAGTGATAATCAGCTATTTAATGAACAAGCTAAACTTTTGGAACAAAGATTACAGGATAGGGGCTATAGCAAAAGATGCATTAAAAGAGCAAAAACAAGGGCAATACAAACTGACCGTACTGAATTATTATGTAAAAAATCTAAAAAGAAGGATGAACAGACAAGATTGATCCTAACCTACAATCCACATGTTCAAGCAATAAGTGAAATATTGAACAAGCACTGGCACATCCTGACATTGGACCAAGATCTGAAGCCAATTGTGGTGGATAGAGTCCAAATAGGATACAGGAGAACTCTTAACATCAAAAACATGGTATCCTGAAGCCACTACCAAGTGGGTAAAACAAGGACTGTAATTCCAGTAGGATCGTTCCCGTGTGGTACATGCTCATCATGTAAATATATTCGGAAAACGGACTTGATCCAGGATCGGTTTGGTCACACACACAAAATGAAAAATTACATCAGCTGCACATCTGAAAACATAATATATGTATTGCACTGCAGCGGTTCCAAGATCTATGTTGGGATGACCAGCCGACAGCTCAGGGTCAGATTACAGGAGCATGTCAGAAATATTAAAAACGCCGTGAAGGATCTGGAGGATGACAAAACTATATCCTCGGTAGCATCTCACTTTCTAATACATCATCGTTCCAACCGCAGAGATCTCAAGTGTCAAGGAATTGAAAAAATATCCTTAGGCATTAGAGGAGGCAAACTTGAACAAGCTCTTCTGAGAGCAGAATGTAGGTGGATATATCTACTGGACAGCGTACATCCCAAAGGACTAAATGAACAAAACAATTATTATTGCTTTCTATGAATCTGGGATAATGTTATTAATTTCTATATATAAAAAAAGTAACAAGAGACAAATATCATTCTATTTACTTTTTCAGGTAAATAGACTCCTTAATATTCAAATGAGAGCATCTTCTGGGGAATATAAACATGGGGTATACTGTACGCCAGATAATAGAATAATAGAAAATAAGGAAGGGGGGTATTTAGCATCCTGAGAAATTTACCAGACATTACCCTCATGAAAGTTTACCCTGGGAGAGATTCATGTCACCTGTTATATGTTACGTAATAATTGATACATTTAATAGATAACTGTTAAAGTAAATGGATCAAATGAGGACAATAAGTATCCATGCCCCTCTTTTCTTAGAAACAAAGAGGGAGATTCTAAATTACACATAGGACCACCCATATATAAAAAATTTTTTTTAAAAATTGTCAATAAAATATGTTTTTGTACACCTCACACGAATAGCACAAGTCACCATTTATTTTTATGGCACACCATCCGCCACTTATCCCACAAGCTGGGCACACTTTCATGGGATCTACTAACGGCACACACAGATCCCTTATTATATTTTAATTCACTGCACTCTCTCCTGGTCTATAATTCAATCAGGAGGATAACTAACATACACATGGGACCCCCTTTTTCCCCCATTTCAGAGTAAGTGATGGACCAGGGAAGGATGTCCCTTTGATTTTTCAATTATTAAAATATGATACAATCTGTCACCAGATGAGTAATGACAAACTCATCGTTCTGTTTTTCTAATCACAATGCACTTTTTGATGCACTTTTCAAGTGAGTTTTCTTCACATTTTTTCACCTTTATCCAGTGTGAGAGACACTAAACACCACTATACCTTTTATTTATGTTTTAAATACAGAGTGATGTAACAAGTTCATATAGGAATATGGTCCAGTGTTACATTTATGATAATTTCAGTTTTCCTTTTTGTATCCACGTAGATGACTAATAGCGATCCGTTTATTGTCTGATCGTGATATTTTGACTTTGTACCTGTGTTATCTACCTTTGTTCCATACCCAAATAATACAGTTTTATCCTCCCCTAGATGTTTATTCCAGATTGGTGCCTACCTCTTTCCGCAATTAGTTCTATATGCTAGCGCAATATGAGGTGATGAAGTTACACACCTCTTCCTTAGCCAATAGAATATTAGAATAGAGGGACCAATCATTTGAGTCGATAGAGACGAGCCTTCTCACAAGTCAGCCAATAAAAGGCCAATGGAATGGTGGGCGCCCCACCTTTGACAAAGCCGTAAGGCGAAACATGTCAGGGCAGCCGGAGACTCCATCTCCTTTTTAACTCATACAGCAGTGTGAATTGTAGAATGAATGGTTAATTAGAAAATTTAACTTAAAACCAGAGTGAATGTGTGAACGTTAGACGTTTGTTCAATCGATTTTCATATCTTAACTCACCCAGAGACTGATAGATTTACTCTTTCAACATTAGTTATCGGACTGTTAATAATCATAACACTAGGCACATACGTTAATGTGGGGACCTGTTGCCTTAGTGGACATTTAATTGCAAAGATACCGGTTCATATTGGAGCCCTAGTCCAGGATAAATATAAAAAAACTTTTGCTAACTCAGTATATAGACCTTACTACCCGGATTGAAAAGCACAGTAGTGTGACATAAATATAGTGGCATAAAACTTGAATTTAAAGTATAACCTGCACAAGTTACATTACATTTACCCTATATTCACCTAAAGGACAATAGGGGGTAACCCATCAGATATAAGATTATTCCCTCTGCAAGGGGCACACTAACTAACAAATATATTGTATCTAAACTATACACAAATCTTTAGGCAGATTTGATAGTAGCATACCTACAGTACATCACCCTTAAACTTAAATAATGCAATAATCCAGCCAAATACATAAGATAGAATTACACCTAGTAATAAACCGCTTATTACCAGACTAGAGGCTAGTTAATGATGGTACTCCGTTGTGAATCAAACAATATCCAATAATAGCACCACATTGGTTTGTTAGAGAATTCTATCAGCTCCGGGGCTACCTACAACCCAGTTACATACCAGGCTGTGAATACTTTTCTCTGTAGATACTTAAATGCAAAGATACCGGTTCACATTGGAACCCAAGTCCAGGATAAAGATAAAATAACTTTTGCAAACTCAGTACATAGATCCTATCATCCGGAGCGAAAGTACAGTAGCGTAAAATGAATATAGTGGTATACAATTTGAAT
Organism: Bombina bombina; assembly: GCF_027579735.1. Taxonomy (NCBI): domain Eukaryota; kingdom Metazoa; phylum Chordata; class Amphibia; order Anura; family Bombinatoridae; genus Bombina; species Bombina bombina. The sequence continues at coordinate 932,147,814 of NC_069502.1, read as the reverse complement.
TTAAAATATAATCTACACAAAGCACATGTTACATTGCATTTACCCTATATTCATCTAAATACTATCAAACCACTGTCAATTCACATAGGTCTTGCTATCGAGTTATTCGATATCTATAACAGTTCACAAAACTTAGTATCCAGTTAAGGGTTGTATTGCTGAAGTGTTTGATACTACAAGACGTGGTCACGCACACCAAATAGGATTAATAAACCAAGTGTGCTATACTGACGTTGTTAATATAGTGGATACTAAATAGTAAACCTATAAAGAGTAATAATCCTTTAGGAATATAACGTCCTGAAATTGTTTTATTTCTACGACTTGGTGGCACTATATTATCCTGTTATTAAGATATCCTAGATTCAAGAATTTCTATAACTTGACTACGCGCCACTAATATTGCAAATAGGACAATAGGTGGTAACCCTTCAGATATAAGATTATTCCCTCTGCAAGGGGCACACTAGCTAACGAATATATTGTATTTGAACTATATTTAAATCGTTAGGCAGATGTGACAGCAGTATACCTGCAGTACATCATTATTTAACTCAAATAAGGCAATAATCCAGCCAAAAATAATAGATACAATTATACCTAGTAATGAATCGCTCATTATCTGTCTAGAGGCTAGCTAATGATGGTACTCCATTGTGAAACAAACAATATCCAAGAATAGCACCTCATTGGATAGTTAGAGAATTCTACCAGCTCTGGGGTCACCCAGAACCTAGTTACATACCAGTGGATTTTACTTGGATTCTTCTCTTAGAGGGAGTTAAGTATGAATGGAACACTTTGGTATCTCACTATTACTATTTACCAAATATTACTTATAGAGGTAGCTATACCAATTTATGTGAATATTAGTCAATAAATGACTTTAGTTATTATTATTGGTTACCTTGTACTTAACCTTTACTCAGTATTTTTCGAATCCCCCTGAGAATACACTCTGGATTGCACCAAAATATTTTCTATCCCTGAGGTAATTTTAGCCACAGGCTCACATTCATTCACTCTCACACCGACTGTAGTTTTTAATTGTGTTCACCCCAGTTTTAATAAAACCATTAAATGTTGAGTTTTAAATCCCCCATTTCTCTGGGCCTCTTTTCCCATGGTACTAGCAGTGGCCTTATCACTTTGTGCTGTTGAGTGCTGTTGAGTGCTAGTAGTAGTAAGTACATTCTTCCAATTGCCTTTGCAATTGATACCTTCTGGCTTGCTTCTTTAAATGTACAGCACCTAAGTCCCAATGCACATTAATATTGAAACAATTCTCTCCCTTATTACCAAGGAGAGAAGAACCCAACTAGGGACACAGCACCAGTAGTGCCGTCGTTTTTTCTCCTCCTTTACACTTCTACAATTATCAACCCCTTATCTCCCGCCCGCACCGTCGCCGCTACTATAATAAAGTTATTAACCCCTAAACCTAACTCTAACCCTAACACCCCCTAACATAAATATAATTTAAATTAAACAAAATAATATTCCTAAAATTAACTAAATTAATCCTATTTAAAACTAAATACTTACCTGTAAAATAAACCCTAATATAGCTACAATATAACTAATAGTTACATTGTAGCTATTTTAGGATTTATATTTATTTTACAGGCAACTTTTGTATTTATTTTAAATAGGTACAATAGCTATTAAATAGTTAAGAACTATTTAATAACTACCTAGCTAAAATAATTACAAAATTACCTGTAAAATAATTCCTAACCTAAGTTACAATTAAACCTAACACTACACTATCATTAAATTAATTAAATAAATTACCTACAATTAGCTAAATTAAAATACAATAAAATAAACTAATCTATAAATTACAAAAAATAAAAAAGAATTACAAGAAGTTTAAACTAATTACACCTAATCTAATAATTATGACATTCCATTCATAACCTCTTTCTCAAGTCAGCATAAACAAATAGAAGACATCATAAAGAAACACTGGCATATTGCCAGAAGCGATCCACTAATATTCAAAATGGGCACCCTATACCCAAAGGGGCTCAATAGTGAACTAGATTTAAATGCGATTATATAACAATAAAAAATATATTATTTAGAACTCAATAAAAGCGAAATATCCTCTGAGACAAAACAATTAGTAAATTATATACACAGATAAAAATAAATAAATAAATAAAAAATCTAACTTTTGTGCTCTTCAACAAACGACACCTACAAGAATATGATACTCTCCCTAACACCAAAATTAATATAGAATTGATAAATCCTTTATGAAAACATCATCAACACAAATACGAATATGACAAAATACTCAAAACCATTTTTTGGGTGACCTCCAACAAATGATATACTAAGATCCAATGCCAAGATTGACACAAAATTTGTATATTCTCTTTTGACATTTGATAACAATCACTTAAACTTTCGAATGTACTTAATTCCATAAAATTGTGAAATCAAATTAACCACACAGCAATGAAATGTTATAACAACATTAACAATAACGCTATTTTCCAACAAATTATAAGAACATTTAAATTGGAGAAGTCCTAAGCCAAAATAAGAAATCAGCAATCAAAGAGTTAACAATGTAGCCTTTAAAAAAGCAAAGAATCGACTCCACTGGTATCTTGAGAAAGGCTGTTAAGTCGAAACGCGTAGATACCTGAACCTAGCCACATCGATTTGTGGTGAACGCAAACAAACCGGAGCCTTTTTTCCTGCTCCCTTCACATCTTCACCTAACACGCTGAAGCACGGAAGAACAAATACTATTTGTGCCAAGAATACGGCACATCTCAGCTACCCGCAAACAAACTACTAAAGTAGCCAAATGGAGAGACAAGATAACCAATAAATCTACCTTCATGCCCAAACTAAGTCAATGCGCTCAATTACAAACATTCACAGATGTGGTTTGTGAAGAGATAAACAAATTATCAGACAAACCAACAACATATAATATGAGCAAAAATGAATTAAAAGCATTGAATGAAATTAAAAACTGGGATGATGTTATCATTCGAAACTCCGACAAGGGAGGGAATATTGTATTATGGCCAATCAATATGTACAAAACAGAAACTGATAAACAACTAAAAGATACATCCTGCTACAAGAAACTGGCATTCAATCCCAATCAAATGTATCTCCATGAATACATGAATATTCTAGATATGGCCAGATATGACAATATCATTACAAGCAAGGAATTTCAATTCCTGAAAGTTACCAATCCAACGGTAGCAACCTTCTACCTAATTCCTAAAATACACAAAAACAAAAAACGTCCTCCCGGTCGTCCAATTGTCTCCGGCATACATAGTCTCACTGAGAAAGCGAGTAAATATCTGGACTATAGATTAAGGAACTTTCTCCCTCAACTACCGTCCTATGTACAAGATACAACGGATGTCCTGGTACAACTAGAAAATGTACATCTCACCTCCACTACATGGTTAGTGACAGCGGACGTGGAATCACTCTATACATGTATAAATCATGAACTAGGCATTCAAGCTGTGAAGTGGTTTCTGTCAATGAGCTCTGAGGAAGACCCTGCTCATGATGATTTTGTCTTACAACTGTTACAATTCATTTTGACTCATAACTTCTTCACATTCAATAATGGCTTTTACCTCCAAACAAGAGGTACCGCCATGGGCACTGCATGCGCTCCCACCTATGCCAACCTTTTTCTCGGCTGGTGGGAGCAAAAATATGTTTTCTCAGATGATAATACTGAAGATCTGAATAGAATCCCCCTATGGATTAGGTACATTGACGATGTGCTCTTCTTGTGGGAGGGCACTAAAAACGAACTTGACAAATTCATGGCAAAACTAAATTCCAACAAACTGAACATTAAATTAACGTATGAAGTGGATCTAGCAAAGATTAACTTCTTAGATCTCCAAATCATCAAAACTCAAACTGGTATGCTGGAAACAGATGTCCACCGCAAAAAGACAGCCACAAATAGCCTGCTTCATAGCACAAGTGCACATGCTCCTGATACAATCAAAGCCCTTCCAGTGGGTGAATTCTTGCGAATGAGACATAATTGCTCCACTGAAGAAAATTACAAACAAAGAGCTAAAGAAGTGAAAGAAAGACTAATTGCCAGAGGTTATAGTCGTAAGTCCATTAAAAAAGCTGAATTCAGAGCGAAAAATACTCTCAGACACGATTTGTTAAAGAAGCAAAACAAATCCAAAAAACAAGAAATAAGATTTATTTCAACCTACAATCCCAAGAGTACACAAGTAGTGGACATTCTACAAAAAAACTGGCACATATTAACGTCGGACCCCATATTATCACACATTATGGGTGATAGAATTCAAACAGGCTTTAGGAGAACACGCAATCTGAAGGATTTAATCAGCCCAAGTCACCTACAAGGACCCAAAACCAAAGGAGCATTTAAGAAGGGCTCATATAAATGCGGCACATGCAGCACATGCAGTTTCATGCTGAAAAAAGAAGAAATTCGTGATCGTTTTCAAAAAACACACAAAATCAAATCATACATCAATTGCCACACAGAAGGAGTTGTCTATGCCCTCCAATGTCAATGCAATAAAACCTACGTAGGCATGACAACAAGAAAGATCAGAACACGTTTACAAGAACATCTGAGGAACATAAAAAATGCAAGCAAAGACCTTCAAGAAGGCAAAAATCTGACTTCTGTAGCACGTCACTTCCTTAAAAATCATCATTCCAAACAATCCGAACTCAAATGCTTTGGCATTGAAAAAATACAACTAGGTGTACGAGGAGGTAATTTAGAAAACATCCTGCTACAAGCAGAAAGCAAATGGATATTTTTACTCAATACGGTCCAACCATATGGACTAAATGAATATAACAACTTTGTTTCATTTCTGTAATTTACAGAACTTAAAGTGGATTTGAAGCCAAGTATAACATCACATAATGCTTTAAATAAGCAACTAAGATTTAAAACCTATAGAGAACAATACCCAAATGACTCTGTAACAAAATCAATAAACGCTGTTGATAGGATCCCTAATATTCCTATATGTAATAATTATGAGCGACACTCTATGTACTCTCTTATCTCTCTAACTTCAATTCATACAATGAATCCAATAGTTTCAGGAATCATAGATCACAATCTTCCTTTTCCCTATCTTAACACTGAGCACAATCTAATGTTACAATTGTCTTATTGTACATCACCCTCAAAAGTTTCCTTTACAATGCACACTATGTTTGACGCAAATAATATCTCAAGTCTTGTAAATGTCACAATAAATTGAGACAGTATTCACCTTAACACTCACGTATATATACAACATATAAGGCCTTTACTACTAAATAATAATTCTTTTTGAACCACACGATTATAATCTTAGGCAACCCTGACACTACTCACAATATAAAATGACCGCACATAGTAAATTTTAAACGAATTGTCAATTTTGTTTACTGTCACACAATAATAGCACACTAACACCACACTTCCTTCATCAATCTTCGCTGGTAACACCATAATCTATAATATTATAATAAACTTAATTAAGTGTTTGAGAGATGTACATCTAACTATTTCTGTTTCTCTCCTGATTTGGTATCAGGAGGTTCCAGATTCATAGAGCTAGCAAATGCACTTACACATAGGATTGCAATACATGGACACAGAGCTTAAAAAAGCATGATTCAACATACGTTTAAATGGCAAAAGATATACACTATGCAATGTGCCGTTGGTAAACACTAACGTCACGTAATTTCAAATGTTTATCTAACTTTTAATCTAAGTATTCTCTATTCGTCTGAAGCTGTCCACAATAATGCAAATGTTTGCTATTAATTTGATAGTCAATAAAAGTGCTTTTTTATTGTACCCAGCCATTTAACAGTTAACTATCACAGTGACTATCCTGCTAATCCCCTCCTCATTATGACACATACACCTCAAGCGTCATTGATAGGTCAGAAGGTGTTTGCACGCCTTTTGTGGGTGTGATTCTAAGCAGCCTTAAATAGCCGACTACTGAGCGGCGCGTTCACCTTTGAAAAAGCCACGCTAAGTGGCGAAACATGTTAGGGACGTTAGGGCATTGGTGAGGAGTCCTAGGAGCTCCTGTGTTTTAGATTAGCCTTAAGCTACCGAACTTTTACTGTAGTCATTAGATGGAGTAACTCTCTCCTTTATCAAGATTTATCACGAAATTACAATTTCAGTTATCTGAGTTATCCTGCATAAATTTATAAGTGTGTTTGAGAGTGAATGTATGGGACCCTAGCCCAGCACGCTGAAGTGAATAATTTACATTAGAACCGAGACAAAACGGCACGACTAATATAATTCAGTTTCAACTGAGTCCACGCCACTCACACCTGACTGATACCTTACCCATTTAAACACCGCACGGCTGTCATTTATTTAGCTCTATTAGAGCCCATGCTACAAATAACTAACCGGCACTTCACTTGCCTTACTAAGTCTAGTAATTTAGATGAGAACTAAGTGGGTGACAGGTATTGGATCTAGACACTACACGACGTATGTCCATTCAGTTTCGACTGAATTTACGCTATTCACTTCTGACTGTGACTATATTTGCTTAAGACGCCGCACGGCTAATGTCTGCTGAGCTATTTGGAGCCCACGCCACAAATAGCTGACTGGCACTTTACCTACCTCGTACTATTCACAGTAATTTGGGTTAACACTACAGTAGTGCATACCGGCTAAACAATATTGAGCTCATACAGCTCACATCTGACTGGTATTTCAACTGAGTCACAATATTGCGTGCAATCATAACGCTAGTCTACTAAGCTCATATATGATAATATTCAATCAGTCACGGGTTAACTACCTGTCTAAATACAAGTGGTCTTACCCTATACTCCATTCCCGCAAACACGTATTAATATAGAGCGTTAAGCCAACCGATCTCTACTACTGGTAATTTACAAGTTAGGTATAACGGTAGATAGGTATAATAGGCTCGCATGCAAGCAGGTATAACTGCTTAACTGAACCATTAATTCGCTCATTATATTTCTATATACTACAGTCGGTACTTAAGTGTGGTTTTAATGATTTTTCCTATTTTAATTGTAAAACCCAATAAAAGTTATATTTTAATGTAGTGTCTATTCCTATTCCCACATTGCAATCTTGGATCAGCAACTAAGTGATTATTATTTGCAACTATTCCGTAATTTGACCTAGGAGTGCAACCCAAGTGTATGCTTTTCTCTGTAATTTCAATACTCATATTCATACACAATGCACCCACATCTTGCCGTACTATAGTGGCATAATTGAAGATATAAATAGGTCTATCACACATAGGTAGTGCCATTGGTAACTTTTTCAAATGTAACAACAAGCCATAAAGGATTCTACAAAGAAGAAAAATTACCAACATAAAGGAATCGGTCACTGACCGAAAGAAAACTTCGCTCTCTAAAGCACACTTTTTGAAGAAAAGGATTACCCCACTTTACACACTCTTGGACCAACCAAGATCCACCATCAGTGCCTGGTCACTACTAAGCTCAGAATTTTGGAGCCTCAAATCATTAACCAGCAATAACGGACCACAAGATACATACTATTACAAGAGGGTAACACTTCAGAAAAACGGATACAAGCACTAAAATTACGGAACCACCACACAGCACTGATAACTATATCAGTTAATTTCTTACGATACAGACTCAGTGTGATCAGCCAGACACACCTTAAGGTAACCACCCAAGAGAATATTTGATCACAAGTGTCATATACCTCAATACCATATCGTACACATACCTTCAGCAAAGTACTGCATAAAACAAAAAAAGAGATTTTTTCTATCAGCCAATCAAGTTGTTTATTTCATTTTGTTTTTAACGCTTTTAACCTGTATGCACAATATTTTAGAAATTGCTGTAGAAATTGCCTTATAAATTGTCTTTTACCTTATGAATACATAAAATAGATACAATCTCTACAGACTCCTACATTTTATAGAGATTACGATATAATGTATAAATTCTTAGATACAGCTGTATTTTTTAACATTTAGAAACACCGGTGTTTAATTGTATATATACATATATTTTTAAGTTTGTGACAACTACATGTACTTATACAAATAAAATATATATTTTTTAAAAAATATCAATTTACTCATCATCTTTCCAAAAAGGAATATACAAACTAGAGGTTCTTATAAAGACCGTTGACACCCCAAAACCATTTTTAAAAATAAAACCAGGAATTGCAAATTCTTTTGCGCCACCTTACACAACAATATACTTTACAAACTTTTTTGGGATAAGTTTTAAAGGTGAGCTAAATTCCCTACCAATTAGCAGTCTAATCTCGTGTACTCCTAATAATAAATAGACCTCCGGCACGGAGCATCCTTCCTGGCCGACGGACTAACGACGAATGCCTGGTCCTTTAAATGACGTCATCCAAGATGGCGTCCCTCGAATTCCGATTGGCTGATAGGATTCTATCAGCCAATCGCAATTAAGGTAGGAAAAATCTGATTGGCTGATTCAATCAGCCAATCAGATTTAAGTTCAATCCGATTGGCTGATCCAATCAGCCAATCGTATTGAACTCGCATTCCATTGGCTGTTCTGATCAGCCAATCAGATTTTTTCCTACCTTAATTCCGATTGGCTGATAGAATTCTATCAGCCAATCGGAAATCGAGGGACGCCATCTTGGATGACGTCATTTAAAGGACCAGGCATTCGTTGTTAGTCCGTCAGCCAGGAAGGATGCTCCGCACCGGAGGTCTTGAAGATGGAGCCGCTCCTCGTCGGATGGATGAAGATAGAAGATGCCGCTTGGATGAAGATGTCTGCCGGTCCGGATGTCCTCTTCTGCCCAGATAGGATGAAGACTTCTGCCGGTCTGGATGTCCTCTTCTGCCCCATCGGATGAAGACTTCGGCCCGGCTGGGTGAAGACGACTCAAGGTAGGGAGATCTTCAGGGGGGTAGTGTTAGGTTTATTTAAGGGGGGTTTGGGTGGGTTAGAGTAGGGGTATGTGGGTGGTGGGTTTTAATGTTGGTGGGGGGTTGTATTTTTTTTTACAGGTAAAAGAGCTGATTTCTTTGGGGCAATGCCCCGCAAAAAGCCCTTTTAAGGGCTGGTAAAAGAGCTGATTACTTTGGTAGTTAGAATAGGGTAGGGATTTTTTTATTTTGGGGGGCTTTATTAATTTATTAGGGGGCTTAGATTAGGTGTAATTAGTTTAAACTTCTTGTAATTCTTTTTTATTTTTTGTAATTTAGTGTTTGGGTTTTTTTTGTATTATAGAATAGTTTATTTTATTGTATTTTATTTTAGGTAATTGTAGGTAATTTATTTAATTAATTGAATGATAGTGTAGTGTTAGGTTTAATTGTAACTTAGGTTAGGATTTATTTTACAGGTAATTTTGTACTTATTTTAACTAGGTAGCTATTAAATAGTTCTTAACTATTTAATAGCTATTGTAGCTAGTTAAAATAAATACAAAGTTGCCTGTAAAATAAATATAAATCCTAAAATAGCTACAATGTAATTATTAGTTATATTGTAGTTATATTAGGGTTTATTTTATAGGTAAGTATTTAGTTTTAAAAAGGAATAATTTAGTTAATTTTAGGAATATTATTTTGTTTAATTTAAATTGTATTTATGCTAGGGGGTGTTAGGGTTAGGGTTAGAGTAAGGTTTAGGGGTTAATAACTTTATTATAGTAGTGAAGACGGTGCGGGCGGGAGATAAGGGGTTAATAAGTGTAGGTAAGGTAGCTGCGACGTTGGGGGGGCAGATTAGGGGTTAATAAATAAAATATAGGGGTCGGCGGTGTTAGGGGCAGCAGATTAGGGGTTCATAGGTATAATGTAGGTTGCGGCGGTGTCCAGATCGGCAGATTAGGAGTTAATAATAGAATGCAGTTGTCAGCTATAGCGGGGGCGGCAGATTAGGGGTTAATAAGTGTAAGGTTAGGGGTGTTTTAGACTCGGGGTTCATGTTAGGGTGTTAGGTGCAGACTTAGAGAGTGTTTCCCCATAGGAAACAATGGGGCTGCGTTAGGAGCTGAACGCTGCTTTTTTGCAGGTGTTAGGTTTTTTTTCAGCCCAAACTGCCCCATTGTTTCCTATGGGGATATCGTGCACGAGCACGTTTTAGCTGCTTACCACTACCGTAAGCAACGCTGGTATTGAGGGTTGAAGTGGAGCTAAATTAGGCTCAACGCACCCTTTTTTGAGCCTAACGCAGCCCCTCAGACAACTCTAAATACCAGCCTTGTCTTAAGGGTGCGTTGGGAAAAAAAGCAGCGTTAGCTAGGCGGGTCTTTACTGACAAAACTCTAAATCTAGCGGTATGATTTTTAAAAGTGCTCCAAAATCTCAACTCTTGAGAGTAGATAGTATTTTGACTAGATCTGACCAAAAAGATGCCAGGTCACAAGAAATGGTACAAAAATGTATCAATAGGGGCTATTCCATTAAGGAATTAGAACAATTAAGTACAAATACACCGTACATTTGCAAAAAGGTAAAAAGTAATTGCAGAATTCTGTTTTTCAGTACCTTTAATACCTTTAGTGATCAGATATACAAAGTTATTTTTAAAAAAACTACATCTTTTGCAAGAGGCTTGTACTGATATTAAGGAATTCCCCCAATATCCTATTGCAGCATATAAAAAAAGGGTTTTCTAATGGGAGAAGATTATTCAGAACAAAAATTCAATCAGAAAACCAGGTCACTCCATATTTTGGTAAACGTAAAGATGGCACATACCACTGTTTGGGATGTGCCCAAATGCCATAGTGTCATTAAAGGGGTCTGAAAATGTAAGATCAGAGGATACTATATATGTGATTCCACATATGAGGTTTATGCATTAAAGTGCTTGTGTGGGTTATTAATTGTAGGGGGGGGGGGGATGTGGATAAACCAGCATATGTCTGTCATCAGAAATCCTAAAATTAGCACTTAACTGTCCATGCATATTTCCAGGAAATGGGTCACCAGGCGAACCAATTGAGTTTCCTGGTGATAGATAAAGCTCATAGGAAACCCGGAGGGGGAGATAGGATTAGGGATTTATTATGGGCCAGATTACAAATCGAGAGATAATTTATCTTGTGCCCGCAAATGACCAAATTTGCCTGTATGCGGGCTGGCGATAAATAACCAGCCATTGTAAATGTCCCCCAAATGCCCCCAAAACTTAAAGGGCCAGTAAACCTAGAAAATAATGTTTTATAATTCTGCACTATTATATTAGTGCTAGCTTTATATAACATAATATTGCCTGTGAATTTTTATTAAAAAAGAGGGTTTTTCAGATCCGCCCTCTGTGCTCTACTGAGCGGGGCTGGTTTTCCCTCTGAGCGCGTCTGGGCAGCTGTCTAGTCACAGCCCAGCCCGACTGCGCCATTACCACTCAATGTAACTCGCTCCCACTGTCAGACAGAGCAGGAGCGAGCTACATTGAGTGTAATGGCATGGTTGGGCCGGGCTGTGACTAGACAGCTGCCCAGATGCGCTCAGAGGCAATATTATGTTATATAAAGCTAGCATTAATATAATGTTATATAATTCTGCACTATGTGCAGAATTATATGACATTATTTTCTAGGTTTTCTGGCCCTTTAAGTGTAATATAAATTAAAGATAGTAGCATTTTTATTCTTTAATAAAATAACTGCAAAAAGCAGTTATATGGGGCTAAAGTTGGCGGTTGTGGGGTGTTAGAGAAAAAACGGCACTGAAAAGTGTCTTTACATTGCGGTCTAGGGGAACTGTGTGTTCCCTGTATATATATATATATATATATATATATATATGTATATGCTTATATACATATACTGTATATTTATGTGTTAACGTGTATATTCACATATGTATATAAGCATATACTGTACATATATATTTACAATTAGCTGTCATCGCTGTGCGACTTAACCCCTTCGCTGCGTTACGTTCTCATGCCATGGTTCCCATTGGAGCCTATGGAAATGCGCTCTCGTGAGCGCAATGCTTCCCAGCAATGCGAACACAAAGTCGCATTTGCATTGCAGATAACTTGTAATACCAGCGCACATTTGCGTGTGCTGGTATTACTCAGGGGAGTGCAAATATCACTTTCTCGGAAGGGATATTTTGCACTTCACTGGTAATCTAGCCCTATATAAGGAGGCTAGATGGATTTGGAAATTGTACTTCTTATATCCTAAGGGTGTAAATAGAGAATTTGATTTTAATCCCCTCATTTAACCATTTATTTACTGATAGCTTGCATTATATGATTTTGTGTATGTATGGGTATTTGGTATCACTGTAATACAAATAATATTACAGCGCCGAGAGAACATAAAAAGTACACAAGCTTCTATAAAATCTCCTAATTAGATTCAAATCAATGATAATGCAAGATAAGAGCGCCACACAAAATAGGCTGTTTATATACATAAAACTCAATCTAAAATGAAGTGTATTTATTACACACAACTGATATGCACATTTAGAAAAATAACAAAACAAAGCATTTAAAGTGTTCCCAATGATAAAATATACAAAAGAGTGTTTGAGTTTATATGTATATATGAGAAATCGGTAAAAAACAGATTCAAAGAATAGTGACATAAGATTAGTAGACCAATCAGAGTCCAAAAAAGTGATGTATCCGGATGAATATCCAAAAATAAAAAGGATAAATAAAAAGGATATCCAAAAAAGAAAAAGGCACTAGATGTTGCGTTAACTAACGATTTTGAGTGCCTGCTTTGCGCTACTGTTACAGACACCCTGCACAATCGGCTAGATTACGAGTTTTGCGTTATGAGGGGTGCGGTGCTAACTTGCACGTTATTGTCACCGCTCACTTCACTACAGCGCTGGTATTACAGGTTTACAAAAACCCGGTGTTATCAGGCAAGAAGTGAGCGTAGCGCAAAATTGTGCTCCATACCGCACTCCAAAAACAGCGCTGCTGAATGTTGCGGTGAACTGGTTTTACATGCTCGTGCACGATTTCCCCATAGACATCAATGGGGAATGCCGGCTGAAAAAAAGTCTAACACCTGCAAAAAAGCAGCGTAAATCTCCGTAACTCAGCCCCATTGATTCCTATGGAGAAAGAAAATGTATGTTTACACCTAACACCCTAACATAAACCCCAAGTCCAAACACCCCTAATCTGCTGCCCCCGACATCGCTGCCACCTACATTACACTATAATAAACATATTAACCCCTAAACCGCCGCACTCCCGCATCACAAACACTATTTAAATATTATTAACCCCTAATCTGCCGCCCCTAACATCGCCGCCACCTACCTACATTTATTAACCCCTAATCTGCCGCCCCCAACGTCGATGCCACTATACTAAATGTATTAACCCCTAAACCTAAGTCTAACCCTAACACCCCCTAACTTAAATATAATTAAAATAAATCTAAATAAAACCTACTATAATTACCTAAATAATTCCTATTTAAAACTAAATACTTACCTATAAAACAAACCCTAAACTAGCTACAATATAACTAATAGTTACATTGTATCTAGCTTAGGTTTTATTTTTATTTTACAGGCAAGTTTGTATTTATTTAACTAGGTAGAATAGTTAGTAAATAGTTATTAACCATTTACTAGCTACCTAGTTAAAATAAATACAAATTTACCTGTAAAATAAAACCTAACCTGAGTTACACTAACACCTAACCTTACACTACAATTAAATAAATTACATTTATTAAATACAATTACCTAAATTACAAAAAAAAACCCACTAAATTACACAAAATAAAAAAAGAAATGATCAGATATTTAAACTAATTACACCTAATCTAATAGCCCTATCAAAAGAAAAAATCCTAACTAAAAAAACCTAAGCTCCCCATTGCCCTGAAAAGGGCATTTGGATGGGCATTGCCCTTAAAAGGGCATTTAGCTCTTTTTCAGCCCAATGCCCATCCAAATGCCCTTTTCAGGGCAATGGGGAACTTAGGTTTTTTTTAGTTAGGATTTTATTTGGGGGGTTTGGTTGTGTGGGTGGTGGGCTTTACTGTTGGGGGGTTGTTTGTATTTTTTTTGTATTTTGTTTGTATTTTTTTTTTACAGGTAAAAGAGCTGATTTCTTTGGGGCAATGCCCTGCAAAAGGTCCTTTTAAGGGCTATTGGTAGTTTAGTTTAGGCTAGGGTTTTTTTTATGGGGGGGGGGGTTATTTTGATGATAGGGCTATTAGATTAGGTGTAATTAGTTGAAATATCTGATAATTTCTTTTTTTATTTTGTGTAATTTAGTGTTTGTTTGTTTTTTGTAATTTAGGTAATTGTATTTAATTTATGTAATTGATTTAATTGTAGTGTAAGGTTAGGTGTTAGTGTAACTCAGGTTAGGTTTTATATTACAGGTAAATTTGTATTTATTTTAGCTACGTAGTTAGTAAATAGTTAATAACTATTTACTAACTATTCTACCTAGTTAAAATAAATACAAACTTGCCTGTGAAATAAAAATAAAACCTAAGCTAGATACAATGTAACTGTTAGTTACAGTATATTGTAGCTAGCTTAGGGTTTATTTTATAGGTAAGTATTTAGTTTTAAATAGGAATTATTTAGGTAATGATAGTAGGTTTTATTTAGATTTATTTTAATTATATTTAAGTTATGGGGTGTTAGGGTTACACTTAGGTTTAGGGGTTAATAAATTTAGTATAGTGGCGGCGACGTTGGGGGCGGCAGATTAGGGGTTAATAAATGTAGGTAGGTGGCGGCGATGTTAGGGGCAGCAAATTAGGGGTTAATAGGGGTTAATAACTGTAATATAGGTTGTGGCGATGTTAGGGGCGGCAGATTAGGGGTTAATAATATTTAACTAGTGTTTGTGATGCGGGTGTACGGCGGTTTAGGGGTTAATATGTTTATTATAGTGGCGGCAATGTACTGAGCGGCAGATTAGGGGTTAATAATTTTATTTTAGTGTTTGCGATGCGGGAGGGCCTCAGTTTAGGGGTTAATAGGTAGTTTATGGGTGTTAGTGTACTTTTTAGCACTTTAGTTATGAGTTTTATGCTACAGCTTTGTAGCACAAAACTCATAACTACTGACTTTCAGTTTACGGTATCAATCTTGTCGGTATAGGCTGTACCGCTCACTTTTTGGCCTCCCAGGCAGACTCGTAATACCGGCGCTATGGGAGTCCCATTGAAAAAGGACTTTTTGAAAGCTGCGGTAGTTACGTTGCGTTACGGCCAAAAAAGTGTGCGGTGCAGCTAAACCTGCAAGACTCATAATACCAGCAGTAGTGAAAAAGAGCCTTAACGCTGCTTTTTCACTCATACCGCAAAACTCGTAATCTAGCCGTATGTTTTTTCTTTTAGCCTTCTATAGACATTAATTTAACTGAAGAACAATGAGGATACTATTTGATCCACCCGCAGCGCAGCAGATCACCACATATTTTTGGGACACTCCTTTTACACTATTTTCTTTTTTGGATATCCTTTTAATTTATCTTTATTTTTGGATATTCATCTGGATACATCACTTTTTTGGACTCTTAATGGTCTACTACTCTTCTGTCACTATTCTTAGGCAGATGATATGTATGTGATATGGGGCTGGAGCATATACAGCTACAGCATGGGCTTGCATACAGAGGCAGATGATAACCAATGATTACTGGAACAAATTATGCCACTGATAGGGTATTTTCCCTCATGAATAGCATATAGACAGGTGACAAACCTAAACTTGTTGTAGCGCTGCGGAATCTGTTGGCGCTCTACAAATAACCGATAATAATAAGAAACACTCGGAAGGCAGTGTTAGTCACTAAAGTAAACTTGTGTTGAGTTTTTTTTAAGATACATAGCTTTTACTATTGGCTTTCATTGTAGGTAATCTGTTTTGACAAGCCGACATACATTAAAAAATTGTCAACAGTTATTTTTAATAACTCCAACATTTATGAGGAGTCCCGTATTTGAGTCTGTGAAATCTGGTCACCTTACATTGGTATACTTACAAGAAATGTGTAACAATATATTTGCAACAAACTTGTACTAGCAAAATACTCCTGTTAAAAGCTATCACAGTTTCAGTGATCTTTTACTATGCACTGAGATGTGGAGTATATCTAGATACCTTTTATGTACCAGCACTTTAAACAGGGCATCTGCTAAGAGTCAGTGGTGCCTTCTATCACTTTGTAGATTAAACAGCTTACATGAAACAAACCACCACTGCTGATTTCTAAATAGAAATGGTAACATAGTAACATATTAAATGAGATTGAAAAAAGACAAGTCCATCGAGTTCAACCTATACAAATCTAATATACTTACAAAAAAGCTCCAGTTCAGCTAAAATTAATCCCATTAAAAAGGTGACCCATTTAACACAAGCAATCATATAACTGAATTCTAGCCAGAAATGTATCCAAATCATTTTAAAATACATAAGGTATTGGCATTCACTACCTGCTTTGGTAGTGAGTTCCACAATTTTATTGCTCTTACAGTGAAAAAACATTTTTAAATCTCCTTTTCTCCAGACAATTGTGTCCTCTTGTCACAAAAATTTTCTTGGAATAAACAGAGCATCTGCCATCTCTGTATGCTGTTTAAAATCCTGGTGCACAGAACATATTTAAATATGCTCCTCGTGCCCATGGAAAGTAAAAGCTCTCATTGAAACAGTGATTTAGCTTTAACTAGAAGCATGTTTGCAAATACAAATGTACTGTAAAAATGCTTCTAGTCAAAACTAAGATTCACTAATATGCATTTCAGTTTTGGCTGCAATGTCTCTTTAAGAATGCCAATGGCAAGATATTACTAGCAGACCAAGAACGTGGATTATAAACAACTTTTTTAAAATATTCATCTTAACTCATCTTTTAGCAAGGTTCCTTGTCATTCTCAATCAGTGGAAAACTTTACTTTCCAAAACATAGGAAGTAAGACAGACGTAGCTCTGTTTTCTATATCACAACTGAGACACAGAAATAGACAGCAGGAATTTGATTGCTGGGCTAAAAAGAGTTCCTGTTTTAATTGATGAATGGAACATAGATGCTTCAGTGTCTGAAGATTATACAGAGGTATACTTCATAGTAGATGTAAAAATAAAATATTATTAAGGGTACAGTCTACTGCAAAGCATGCTCTAATATGTTAGTGTACTTGGTTTTTCCATTACTGAACGTAGATAACTATGTATTTATCTGCCACAAATGAGTTAAATACATAGGTAAAGTCCCACTTGAGAGACACAAGACTTGTCACTTCTCAGTACAAACCACCAGGACAGCAGCTGCACAAGCCTCCAATCGCTGGCTGTAACTAGGGCTGCTAGCTGTCCTACAGGAAATAACACTGGACCTGTAGATGACTGGGTGTAGGTGGGTGGCTGGGTCACACAATGGCTGTATATGTTTTTCACAACTAGCAAAGATTTTATCCCTATGGCTGTCAGTAACAAACAAATAAATCATTTTTCATATATGGCTGCCAGGAACACCCACCACAGTGATTTACCCCATTTCACTGCCAGTAGCACAGACAAAGAAGTGATTTTATACCCTTGTGGCTACATGTGATACAAATACACACAGAGCGGTAGATGTGCTCCCTTTTGGACTATATTTGTAATGCATAGAAGGGATAAGAGGCCTTCAAAATGTAGCTGCCTCAGGGACATTACAAAAATGCACATTTAAGTGTCCAGTATTTTTGTATAGATTTTACTAGACAGCCTGCTGAGATACTGAACTGGCTAGATTACAAGTGCAGCGCTATTTTACACAAATTCACATCTGAGAGTTTGTATTACAAGTTAAAGGGGCATTATACACCAATTTTCATAAAACTGCTTGTAATAGACACTACTAAAAAGAAGAATATGCACAGATACTGATCTAAAAATCCAGTATGAAACCTTTAAAAAACTTACTTAGAAGCTTACAGTTTAGCACTTTTGATGAGGTTAGGCTGGGACACCCAGTGAAAGGGGCTGAGAAAGCAGACACTCCCCACTCCCTCCCTGCATTTGAAAAGACAGATTACACAAACAGGAGCCTGTAGGAGTTTGTGTACATCTGATACTTTGGGGCTTGTTTAGGAGTCTGAAAATCAGCACATTATTAAAAAAATAAGCAGAACTAAACATTGTTACAAAAACACTCCCAGATGGGCTATATAAATGGATCATCTACAGAATATTTACGCAAAGAAAAATCTGTACAATATCCCTTTAAGAGTAACTTTTTTTTGCTCATGTGCAAATATAAAGGGCTCCATGTACTAAGCAGTCAGCGAGCTACCCGCAACAAATCTCGCGTCAAAACTCGCAAACTGATATGTACAAAGTCGTCAACTATGTTCAAACTCGCATCTTTAAAATTTGCGAGCGTACTTATCTGCCAAACCTCGCTACCTCTCCATTTCTCACTGTAATTAGACACATTTGACCACCAACTCGCCAAAAACGAATGTACTAAAAAATCTATTTGTCCGCTCGCGACAATTTCCGCTCCCACCTAGTTATTTTTGCCTCGCTACCTTTTAGGTGGCGGGCAAGGTACAAAACAATAGGAAAGTCACTCTAGACGCCAGTCTAGACATATATAAAAGGCAGTAATATCAGCATTGTACTTACAGCATAACTGGCGTCTAATTTGTCTCTTATTTCCATGTACATAAATTGCGCCCAATTTGTCGACTGTAATTAAAGAGTAATCTATATTTTAAATTTGTATTGTATAGTTGTCAATCTTTATAATTATTTTTATATTAATATTTATATTTATTATATCTTCTATTAGGAGATGGAGGCTACTCATGTACAGAATGTCTGTTGACTCCCTATAACAACCCACAGACCAGAAGTCAAGTACGTTTCAATGAAGCTCACCAAACTACCAGGGGGATAATTGCTGATGCGAAAAGTGAGGATTCTTGGATTTTGAAGTGGTTCCATATCCAAATTGTAAATAAATATTACAAAAATAACGCTCTGTAATCACTCTTCAAAAATTTTTGAACAATAATAAAGTTGTTTCGATTATAGGAGCAAAATTCTATTCCCGCGACTACTATGATGTTCGTGATACCTTGCATGTCACGTGTTAATAATTGGCCAGACAATTCAACTGAAAGTTAAGTACATCAGCTTAGTCGCGGCGAGCGAGGCGTCAAATTTATCAATATTCCGCCACTGCTCGCGGCGGGCTAGATGTGTCTATTTATTGGGGGATTATTAGTACATAGCGACAGCGGACACCATTTCGCCCGCGGAGAGTAACGGCGAGTTTATCCGCGTCTACAATGACGGATGAATTGACGGCTTAGTACATGGAGCCCAAAATGTCAGATAACCAAGTAAACCATGTTTTCTATTATTATGTTTCCCAAAACCTAACAGTTTCACACTAAACAAATGCAAATCACTAATACAACGCTTCATCAGCAGGTCTATCCTTTAAATCATAGGTGTTTGCATTGATACCTTTGTACAGTGCGAAATTGCAATAACAATTTACATGTGGTAAATTAACTCTTTCAGTTCCAAAATAATAGAAAAATATTAACTATTTGAGCTGGGGCACCGTGGGTAAGCTGGGCATGTGTGTAGCATATGTTATTTATATACATTATACTGTAAAATTGCTAACTATACATTTTTTTAAATTAATTTATTCTAAATACCATGTTGTTGTTTTTTATTTTGTAAGGTGTTGAAGATTAAAGGGACATGAAACACAATTTTTTTCTTTCTTGATTCAGATAGATCATACATTTTTAAACAACTTTCCAATTTACTCCTATTATCAATTTTATTTAATTTTAGTGGTATCCGTTATTGAAGGAGCAACAATGCACTACTGGGAACAAGCTGAACACATTGGTAAGCCAATTACAAGACGTTCATTTGTGCAGCCACCAATAAGCAGCTAGCTCCCAGGTCCTGAGCCTACCTAGGTATGCTTTTCAACAAAGGATACCAAAATAAATAAGCAAATTAGATAATAGAAGTAAATTTGAAAGTTGTTTAAAAGTGTATGCTCTATCTGAACCATGAAAGACAGAATTTGGGTATTATGTGGTTAAGTGCAGGATATTAATATATTGCATAAGAAAGTGGTTGCATCTTTTTTCATTTACAATAGTGCAACAGTTCTCACACTGTAAATTGTGGTTTGTCAAAATGGCAAGATTTCCAACAATGAAACCACAGAGCCACTTCAATCACGCAAAACTGTAGCTTCTCACTGTACAGAAGGGGATCCTGCAAGTAAACCCCATTCTGTACAGTGAGAAATTACAGGCTGAGAGTTTCAGCAACACTTACCAAGCACCCTGGATATAGCCTTGCATGTGAGCCACCAGAAGATATTTGTCCTATGACAAGTAAAAGAAGATAAGGTACATTGACTATTCAGGAAATTGTACACTGACAACACCATCTCTTTCAGAAATCAATAAGTGGGTATCAAGTTAGGAGCAATGGATTTATTTATAGTAGAAAATGGGGGGGGGGATGTGTTAAGATCTAATGATAGAATGCCAAGTCATGGCACAAAAAAAAACAATTCACTCTGACAGTTGAGAGAATGAGGAAAACTTATGAGCTTGCAAACTGGAAACAAACATTGTGCAGAACAGCAAATGAATATACATTACATATGAGGGTCTGATATTTTACTTTAGTTAGGTCTGCTCAGTAAATATTGTGGCTCTAGACATTTCTGGCAAGATGTCATTGGTTGCTGGCAATGGAGTATAGCTCTGCTCCAGGGGCTAAAGGTGAGTGGAAATATGAAACTTTTCCAAGGGTTCCTTACTTACACCTGCTAATACTCCATTCTGTCATTCTTTTCTATATGTACAAATATATATAAAAAAAAAAAAATATATATATATATATATATATATATATATATATATATATATTCTAAATTGCTAAATTGGTCAGTTCCTTTGTAAGGGGATTAAAGGGACAGTAAATGTATAATTAGACATTCATGATTTAGACAAAGCATACAATTTTAAGCAACTTTCCAATTGACTTCTATTATTTAATTTGCTTCCTTCTCTTGTTATCCTTTGCTGAAAGTTTTATCTAGGAAAGCTCAGGAGCAGCAAAGAACCTAGGTTCTAGCTGCTGATTGGTGGCTGTATACCCATGCTTTAGAAACCAGTAGTGCATTGCTGTTCCTTCAACAAATTATACCAAAATAATAAAGCAAATTTGATAATAGAAGTAAACTGGAAAGTTGTTTAAAATTGTATGTTCTATATAAATCATAAAAGAAAATATTTGGGTTTCATGTCCCTTTAAGCAAAGATGGTGTCCTTTTTCCTTTAGTAAGTTGTATGGGCTGTACAGACTACTCTTTGAAAAGTATTAGTATAATGAGATTCACGGCTAGCTCTGCAGCGTTTTTCAGGTAAATGTAGCACACTCCCATGATAAGTAAAGCTGTCTGCTGCTTTAACTAGCGCAGGAGCATACATTTAGTTGAACGGCGCAATCACTGCGCTGTGCTTAGACGGCAAGCCCATGATGCTTTTTTAAAAAAAAACCTGCTGTGCCAAAGAGGAAATCTACACTTGCAAGGTAAAAAAACTTTTAGCTGCCTTATTCTATATTTTAATATATTTCTTAAAACATTGTTTACTGTCCCCTTAAAGGGACATGAAACCCAAAAAATTTTCTTTCATGTTTCAAATAGAGAATACAATTTTAAAAAAGGATCCAATTTACTTCTATTATCAAAAGTGCTTTTTTCTATTAAACTCTTTGTTGAAGAGATATCTAGATAGGTACCGTGCACATGTATGGAGCACTACACGACAGGAAATAGTACTGCCATCTAGTGCTCTTGCTAATGTATAACATTGTTGCAAAACTGCTGTTATATAGTACTGCAGACACGTGCAGACTGCTGAACTTACCTTCCTGCTTTTCAACAAAGGATAACAAGAAAACTAAGAATATTTGATCATATAAGTAAATTGGAAATTTGTTTTAAACTGTATGCTCTATCTGAATCATGAAAGAAAAAATTGGGGTTTAACATCCCTTTAATTGCATGGTTGCAAAGGCACTGCTAGAAATTTGTATACTTTTTCCAGATGTGCATTGTGGGTTTAAAAGGCAGAATCTAAATATCTTCATAGTCCTCAGAGCCTTGTGTTGCTTTATAAACTGCTTACAGTGCTAAGCTCCTCTACTGAAGGGTGGATCAGTATTGGTTAATGAAATTATGTTTTTTAGCACATTCTTGACATATCTGCCCAATGACAGCATTTCTCTATTAGTCTCACAATACATGCACTGTATTTTGTTGCCTAGGGTCAGTAAGTAATATGCTATGTCACTTCTGATTAGATCCCTTGTTTCCACTCCAAGAACAGGCACTGCACTTATGCTGGGTCCCTTTATCATGTTTAACCTTTATTTATATATCTCTGTTGTTATATCAGTTTATAAACATTTTTTTCCAGTGTTAAGCTGACTTCTTTCACCAGGCACTCTAAGGTAAAAGTGTTGTGTGTCCAATCCAATTCTGCCTCTAAAAACATCAACCATACTCAATATTTCACCAAAACATATTAGTAGGCGTTCCTACCGAATTACACTATCACTGAAATAACTCCCGAATAAGCAGGGACATTCAATCGGGGCTATTATTGTAACACATAGTAAATAACCATACTCCCATAATAATTAACTATTGTATTGATAATAATAGTGCTATCTAAAAACAAATCTCCCTGATTGAGAAATGTGGTTCAAGTCTGATGTGTGTTTTGCCAATTGCAGCGTCCTCAAAGACAAGGTAAGAGTATATTGCGCCCAATACAATTTTGTCTTTAAAAACATTAACCCTGCTGAATACTTCACCAACAATATTGTAGGTTTACCACAGTTTTAAATAGATAATCTCAATATAGTTTGTAATACCATTTAGTTCACCTTCTATAGTGTATGCTGGCAATAACCACTAGGGGTGCTGTGCACTGTGTACAATGTATTCCTTGTAAGCTTCTGTAGTCGTGAATGTGTAGTGCATGCTGGGAACAGACAACCCCCCAGGGACATTTCACCCAAAATTGAAATCCACATGGATGTATTTCAGTTTTGAATAGAAACATTCTTGTAATATACATGTGTTAGCAAAAATATTTCTATAGTTCTATAGTATGCATTGTGCACCAGCATTTTAAACACAGCACCAAATGTGCTTTAACCATCTGGTAATGACTCATTTGTTAATTGCCCCACTGTTGCTCTGAGCCGCTGCAGTATTTAAAATACTGGTGCACTAAGAATATCTAGCTATGCTTCACATGCACGCGCAGAGAAAAAAATTAACACTGAAACAGTGATAACGTTTACTAGAAGCATTTTTGCCAATATTGCAAATATGTTTCTATTCAAACATGTAATTCATCTATGTGCATTTAAATTTTGACCGCAATGTCCCTTTAATTCCCTTGTTCTGTATTAGAGTAAGTACACACAAGTTAGTTACAGCTAAAGCAGTGACATGTTTATGTTTATGAAACTAAAGATGCCACTGACCAATTCCATTGGCCCATTCCTAATCCAATAGAAGCAGTGTGAAAACATTGTGGTGTAGATTACAAGTGGAGCACAGCTAATAATACCCAGAGCACCATGTTGCACTTTGGTATTACAAGCTGTAGGCTAAAGTTTTACCAAAGCATTTTAAGTTACCCTATATATATATATATATATATATATATATATATATATAGCACACCCTATGCTTTTAATGGATATTATAATGTAGCAGCATGCACATGGCATTTGTTTTAGAAGTTATTGCATACGTTTTCCACTTGCACACAATCTGTTCTTATTTAACTCATTTGAAAAACTGGTATTAACTTTTATCACTTGCTTTTGTACATTTCAAATGCACCTTAAAATGCTGTATAAATAAACAAATAAACTCCCCTACCTGAATAGAGTTGATACAATAGCATTCAGGCAATAAGACCTGGACAGAAGGCCCGGCATGTAAGAGACCCAGATGTGCTGCTTATTCTCACAGTCACAGTTTGTTAAAGGGACAGTCTACTCAAAATTAAACTTTCATGAGTCAGATAGGGCATGAAATTTTAAACAACTTTCCAATTGACTTTTATCATTGTTTGCTTTGTTCCCTTGGTGGTATTTTTCAAAAGCTAAACCTAGGTAGGCTCAAACTGATTTCTAAATCGTTGAAAACCGCCTCTTAGCTCAAAGCATTTTGAAAGTTTTTCACAGTTAGACAGTACTAGTTCATGTGTGTCATATAGATAACATTGTGCTCACTCCCGAGGAGTTATTTAGAAATCTGCACTGATTGGCTAAACTGCATGTCTGTCAAAAGCACTGAGATAAGGGGGCAGTCTATAGAGGCTTAGATACAAGGTAATCACAGAGGTAAAAAGTATAATAATATAACTGAGTTGGTTATGTAAAATTGGGGAATGGGTAATAAAGGGATTAGCTATCTTTTTAAACAATAAAAATTCTGGTGTAGACTGTCCCTTTAAATTAGCTAGCGCAGAATTGACAGTTTAGCTTCTCTAGTGGTTGTAACTGTAAGGGAGCAGGCAGCACGCAAATTCTAGCAGATGATCAGGAGCTAGTGCTGTGCTGACAGCCGCACTAGCAGTAACTAAGCAGTTAAGGGTCAGCAGAGTGGGTGCCTTGTCCCTGGAGTAGGGACCCCGTAGTGTGGGGTCTGGCATTTGTGGGTGGGGGGCCCTAGAGTATGGGGTTTCTGGCCCTTGATGTTGGAGCCCCTATTGGGGTTGAGGCAAGCAGGTGGTGGGTTGAAGAAGGGGAATAGCAGACTGATGGGGCATAGATGGTAGGGTGGGGGGCACTTCCTAATTTTTGCCCAGAGGCACTGGTTGATCTCCTGTATACACATTCTTGAAGCACAATATATTGATCTCCACTTGTAATCTAGGCTTGTATGTTTGGTTTCATTTAATAATTAAAATCTATTTCAAAACAAGTTAAATTGCAGTTTGATTTTGTCAGGATCCCATAAGCTCTGTTTGTGCTAAAATGCCATCTTGGAAGGCAGGAAAGACGATGGTGGCTTCCCTTACTGTGTCCTACCTGAGATGGAACCAGGGAATCAATTTGGCTTCCTCTGTTTGCGCCACTAGAGGATTTTTACTTGTAGGGTTTTGTTGAAGAATATTATCATAAGTATGTGAGTCTCCCAGCTCCACATCCTCTGGATGCTAACCAATGAGGGAAGTGCTCTCTGACTACATATTGACCAGCCTATGCCTTTGCGCCTTCATCTGGCATTAGAGTATTTACTGTTCCTGGTTCCCGTTTGTTGCCAAATTTCCTGCGTGTGACCTTGCCTACGTTTAGATACTTGCTGTCGTCCTTTAAACCTTGTATTGTCCTGACCTTGTCTCTGCATAGTTTGGCACTACTGCAGTTTCCCAGTTTCAGTACCTTACTGCCTTAGTGTCTTCAGCACTGCCTTTGTTGCTGCTTGCAGTTTGTATTCAGCACCCTTGTATTCTTTTCCTTGGCCCAGAAGCGGGCACTCTCCTTTGCTTGGCCCAGAAGCAGGGACTCTCCTTTGGTTGGCCCAGAAGCAGACGCTCCCCCTTTTCTTAGCCCAGAAGTGGTCACTCCTTTTTTCTTGGCCCAGGAGCTGGAATTCCCTTTGCTTAGCCCAGAAGTGGGCACTACAGTCCTTGGCCTTGAAGTGGGCCTTTAAGTACTTGGCTCTTGTGTATCTGAACTTGAACCTGAACATCCGCTATACTGGTTTGTACAGTTTGCTTCAGTTAACTCTTGCTTGTACCTGTTTCCTAGTTTCATCTATTTCAGGACATTACTTGCTATTTGCCTGTGTAACTTTTTCCTAATAAACAGGACTCTTGTATTTATTTGAGTCTCTAGTCTATTGCTATGCAACCTGCCTAGTTTCCTGCTACCCCTGCCATTGGGCTCCATCCTGTTAAAGAGACCTTAACCATGACAGGTTTTAAGTGGATGGATAAAAACAGAAGTGGTTACAAATATGTCCCACTTATAATGTTCACTAGGCCTTATATAAGGGTCAATCACAATCCATAGGCTGAGGCCTTTTGGTTCTTTGGCTGAAAAGACTACTTAACGATTCTACTGGATCGCAATAGTGCTATTTCCTGCATCTGAAATCATGTTTTCTTTCCTAAGATATGGAGAGTCCACAACATCATTTAATTACTATTGGGGATATCACTCCTGGCCAGGAGGAGGCAAAGAGCACCACAGCAAAGCTGTTAAGTGTCACTCTCCTACCCATAATCCCCAGTCATTCTCTTTGCCTCTCTCAATGGATGAGGTGAAGTTTGGTGTCTGAAGAAATGAATTCCTTTTTTGGGTAATTTTCCCTGCAAGCAAGGATTTGGGTTTAGCTGAGTCCACGTCAATCTCTTTAGTAGAGTAGTGGTGGCTTTTAAGCAGTTAGGAAGTTGTGAGGTAGTCCTCTCTTTGTTTCCTAACACATTGCTGCCCATGGTACAGAAAGCCAGAGTTGGTTACTCTGTTCTTCCTTTTTTCTACAGGTCTCTGTAAGGAGTATGTGTCCTTTCACGCCTTGTGAGCTGTCTTCCAGCCGTACAACTAGACTGCAGGTAAGTGCTTTTGTCTTCTAGGTGTTGGAGACTTGCACTTCAGAAGAATATGTCATATGCAGTAGATGGGGAGATTTTTAAAATCCTTTATACAGGATTTTCTTTGGCAGTGGGCAGGCACATTATGTATGTTGAGACTAGGGGTTAATTTTCCCTTTATTGGGACATTTTTCCTCTTTGGGCTAATTTTGTTGAAATACTTTATTAGTATGTGTGTGGCTTATGTTTTATACAAGAATTTATGTATAAACTTAAAATTTGGCAGTTGGTTTTCTTTGCTTGCTTAGCTAGAACAGACTAACTGACAGACTGCTTGAGCGTTTGTGTAAATTAAGCTCCGGTGTTTTAGGCAGAGGGAAACGCGTGCCTTTTACTTGCTACGTAGTTTCCTTTCTCTGCCAGTCATGTGACTTCTCTCTGCTGTCCGATATTCATAGAGCGAAGCGGCGTCATTGAATTTCAGTCTCTTCAGTGTCGATCTACTATATGATCGTTTTAGAGACTTCTGGCAGCCAAATTGTGTATAAGTGTTATGGTAAGGGACCTCAGCCTATCTGTAGTGTAGGGGGCCTGATTGGTTTATTATTTTAAAGAATTTTGTATAACCTTAAGTGGCTGTGGTATTAAAAATTCTTAAAGTGACAGTGTATTTAAACAATTTCTACAATTTGGGGAATTTTGTTATTTAGTATTATGGACATGGACCAAGACTTTGTGTCTTTTGATAAATGCTTGTTATGCATAGAGGCACAAATTGTTTTGCCTATGCAATTCTGTGCTGCATGCGTAGCTAGAACACTTCAATTTAAAGATAATTTGTTTCCCTCTAAGCCCAATGTCTCTCAGGATGATGATGTTCAGGCAATGCCACAGCTTTCTCCTCAAATGTGCCAAGCCTCTATGGCATCACATAAAGTGCCCTGCAGTTCCTCTCAGCCTCCTGGAGGAGTTTATTTGCATGCAGATTTTGCTGCACAGGTATCTTCTGCGGCATCTGCGGCATTATTATTTTTCTATGCTGGGAAAACGCAAGAGAAAAATGAGACATTCTGTTCCACCTACTGCTACGCAGGTTGCCCTCCCTCATAAGTCTGATGAGGAAGATACGCCGGTAGCCTCTGAGGGTTAAATCTCACATTCAGACAGTATTATTCCTTCATCTGATACTGAAGAAGTACACTTCAAATTTAAGCTTGAACACCTTTGTGTGCTGTTAAAGGAGGTAGTGGCTACTTTGGACGACTCCGATACTTCTTCCGTTGTCAACCCTAAGAAGGCTAGTAAACTTAATAAATACTATGATGTTCCTTCCTCTGTGGAAGTTTTTCGTGTCCCAGACCGTGTAACGGAGATTATTTCACAGGAATGGGAGAGGCCAGGTATTCCTTTCTTCCCGTCTCCTGTATTTAAAAAAATGTTTCCTGTTGCTGACTCCATTAAAGATTCTTGGTGCACGGTGCCTAAAGTAGAAGGTGCTATTTCTACTCTGGCTAAGAGAACTAGGATCCCTATAGAGGATAGTTGCTCCTTTAAGGATCCCATGGACAAAAAGCTGGAAGCTTATTTGAAGATGTATGTTTATCAAGGTTTTAAATGGCAACCTGCAGCTTGTATTGCCACAGTAGCAAGTGCAGCATCTTATTGGTGCAACGCCTTGTCTGAACCAATTTTAGTAGAGACTAAGGCTCTCAAACTAGCCAATTCCTTTATTTCTGATGCTAACATGCAAGTTATTAGACTGGGAGCCAAGATGTCTGGCTTCACTGTCCTAGCCCACAGGGCATTGTGGCTAAAATCTTGGTCAGCTGATGTTACCTCTAAGTCCAAGCTTCTGGCGCTTCTTTACAAGGGGAAGACCTTGTTCGGGCCTGGTCTGGCAGAAATAGTTTCTGATATTATGGGTGGAAAAAGGTATTTTCTACCGCAAGACAAGAAGAACAGACTCAAAGGACGTCAAAGTAATTTTTGTTCCTTTCAGAACTTCAAAGGTCAAAAGTCTTCCTCTCCAAAAGTCTTCTTGGAAGCCCAATCAGTCTTGGAATAAGGGGAAGCAATCAAAGAAACCCTCAGCTGAGTCTAAGTCAGCATGAAGCGTTGTCCCCCGGACCAGGATTGGATCAAGTGGGGGGCAGACTTTCCCTGTTTTGTCAAGTGTGGAGACGAGATGTCCCAGATCCTTGGGCTGTGGACATAGTATCTCAGGGTTACAAAATAGAATTAAAAAGTTTCCCTCCCAGGGGCAGATTCCACCTCTCAAGATTATCTGCAGACCAGGTAAAAAGAGAGGCATTCTTGAACTGCGTTCAGGACCTTTCCTCCCTAGGAGTGATTGTTCCAGTTCCAGTAAGGGAACAGGGTCTAGGATTCAATTCAAATCTGTTCGTGGTTCCAAATAAAGAGGGAACTTTTTAACCCATTTTAGACCTAAAGTGCCTCAACAATTTTCTCAGGGTACCGTCCTTCAAAATGAAAACCATTCGTTCCATTCTTCCTTTGGTCCAAGAGGGTCTTTTCATGACGACCATAGACCCAAAGGACGAGTATCTTCATGTTCCCATCCACAGGGATCATCACAAATTTCTGAGATTCGCCTTTCTAGACAAACACTTTCAGTTTGTGGCTCTTCCGTTTGGACTTGCCACAGCTCCCAGAATTTTCTCAAATGTTCTGGGGGCTCTCTTGGCAGTGATCAATTCTTGGGGAATTGCAGTGGAGCCATACCTGGATGACATATTTGTTCAGGCGCCATCTTTTCAGCAAGCAAACTCTCATACAGAGATCTTGTTGTCTTTTCTACGTTCCCACGGTTGGGAAGTGAATCTGGAAAAGAGTTCCCTTGTTCCAGCTACAAGGGTGGTTTTCTTAGGGACCATAATAGATTCCCTATCTATGAAAATTTTTCTTGCCTCTCTCTTCAGTCTACTGTTCGGCCATCAGTGGCTCAATGTATGGAGGTAATTGGTCTGAAAGTCGCTTCCATGGACATCATTCCCTTTGCTCGATTCCATTTGAGAGCTCTGCAATTATGCATGCTCAGACAATGGAACGGAGACCATTCGGATCTGTCTCAGAGGATAGTTCTCGACCAGTCGACAAGAAACTCTCTCCCGTGGTGGCTTTCTCAGGACCATCTGTCTCATGGCAGACACCTTCCTGGGTGATTGTGACCATGGACGCCAGCCTGCTAGGCTGGAGAGCAGTCTTGGACTCGTTAAAGGCACAGGGACTATGGATTCAGGAGGCCTGGGACTCGTTAAAGGCGCAGGGACTATGGACTCGGGAGGAGTCTGCTCTTCCCATAAACATCTTGGATCCAGGTTAACCCTCAAATGGGGGGTGCCAAAGTTGGATCTGATGGCGTCTCAGCAGAACGCCAAGCTTCAAAGGAATGGTTTAAGGTCAAGAGATTCTCAGGCCGCTCTGATAGATGCTCTGGCGATTCCTTGAGATTTCGGTCTAGCATACCTGTTTTCTTCGTTTGCGCTCCTTCCACGAGTTATTGCTCGTATCAAACAAGAGAGAGCATCAGTAATTCTAATAGTTCCTGCATGGCCTCGCAGGATCTGGTATGCAAACCTAGTGAAGATGTCATCTCGGCGGCCTTGGAGGTTGCCTCTAAGGAAGGACCTTCTAACTCAGGGTCCATTTCTCCATCCAAATCTTGTTTCTCTGAAGCTGACTGCTTGGAGATTGAACGCTTAGTTCTGTCTAAGTGTGGATTTTCTGAGTCAGTCATTGAGACCATGATCCAGGCTCACAAGCCTGTTACTCGAAACATTTACCATAAGGTATGGTGTAAATACCTTTATTGGTGGGAATCTAAGGGCTACTCTTGGAGTAGGGTCAGGATTCCTAGAAGTTTGTCTTTTCTCCAGGAAGGTCTGGAGAAAGGGTTGTCAGTCAGTTCTCTGAAAGGTCAGATTTCTGCATTATCTATTTTGTTACACAAGCGTCTGGCGGATGTGCCAGATGTTCAATCTTTTTGTCAGGCCCTGGTCAGAATCAGGCCTGTGTTTAAACCTGTTTCTCCTCCTTGGAGCCTTAATCTTGTTCTTAAAGTTTTGCAGCAGGCTCCGTTTGAGCCAATGCATTTCATAGATATTAAGTTGCTATCTTGGAAGGTTTTGTTTCTTATTGCTATATTTTCTGCTCGGAGAGTTTCGGAACTCTCGGC
This sequence comes from Bombina bombina, assembly GCF_027579735.1. NCBI lineage: Eukaryota > Metazoa > Chordata > Amphibia > Anura > Bombinatoridae > Bombina > Bombina bombina. Next base: position 932,116,963 of record NC_069502.1, on the reverse strand, counting down.
TTTGCAGTGTGATTCGCCTTACCTTATCTTTCATGCGAATAAGGCTGTTCTTCATACTAAATTGTGGTTTCTTCCTAAAGTGGTTTCGGATAGAAATATTAATCAGGAAATTGTTGTTCCTTCTCTTTGTCCCAATCTTTCTTCTCATAAAGAATGTATATTGCACAGCTTGGATGTTGTGCATGCTCTAAAATTCTACCTACAGACGACTAAGGATTTTTACCAGTCTTCTGCCCTGTTTGTTTGTTTCTCAGGAAAGCGTAAGGGTCAGAAGGCTACTTCTACTTCTCTTTCCCTCTGGTTGAGAAGTATGATTCGTTTTGCTTATGAGACTACTGGACAGCAGCCTCCTGAGAGAATTACAGCTCATTCCACTAGGGCTGTCTCCTCTTCCTGGGCTTTCAAAAATGAAGCTTCTGTGGAACAGATTTGCAAAGCTGCAACTTGGTCCTCTCTGCATACTTTTTACAAATTTTACAAATTTGAAACTTTTGCCTCGACTGAGGCATCTTTTGGCAGAAAAGTTCAAGCGGTGGTGCCTTCTGCTTAGGTTGACTGTCTTGGTCTCCCTCCTTGTTCATTCTGTGTCCTCTAGCTTGGGTATTGGTTCCCACTAGTAATTGAATGACATGGTGGACTCTCCATATCTTAGGAAAGAAAACAAAATTTATGCTTACATGATAAATTTCTTTCTTTCCGTATATGGAGAGTCCACGACCCCACCCTGTTATTTTTAACCAAACCTCAGGCACATCTACATCTTTGTGTTATTCCTTTTCCATTTCCCTTCAGTCGAATGACTCGGGATTATGGGTAAGGGAATGACACTTAACAGCTTTGCTGTGGTGCTCTTTGCCTCCTCTTGCTGACCAGGAGGGATATTCCCACTAGTAATTGAATGATGTTGTGGACTCTCCATATCCGGAAAGAAATTTATCAGGTAAGCATAAATTTAGTTTTTTCATGGTGGTGAGATTCATGACATTTAGGATATATTTCCTGTCAACAAGGAGCCAAAACACACCTAGATTTCAGAGCTTTGCTCCATTCCATCTCTTAGCATTCCCCTGATTCTCTCAGTTATACATATGCCAAAGCAAAGTAGGCTAGAATACCATAAAGGCCAAATTGGGGCAGATGAAGTACAAAAGAGAACCTACCCCCCAACTGAAGGTAAAAGTTAATGGGCAGGGTCATGGACTCTCACCATCATGAAAGAAATACATTTATCAGGTAAGAATAAATTAGGTTTACTTTCATAAGATGGTGAGAGTCCACGATTCATCATGTGCAGGATGCAGTACTTAAGCAGTGAAGTACTTGAAACCACCAGAATATGGGGCGGGACTAAAGGGATACTAAACCCTGATTTTTTTTCTTTAATGATTCAGATAGATCATGCAATTTTAAGCAATTTTCTCATTTACTCCTATTATCAATTTTTATTTGTTCTTTTGCTATCTTTATTTGAAAAGCAGGAATCTAAAGCTTAGGAGCCGGCCCATTTTTGGTTCAGCATCTGGGTTGCGCTTGCTGATTGGTGGCTAAATGTAGCACACCAATAAGCAGGCACTATCCAGGGTGCTGAACCTCAAATTGTCTGGCTCCTAAGCTTTACATTCCTGCTTTTTAAATAAAGAGAGCAAGAGAATGAAGAGAAATTGATAATAGGAATAAATTAGAAAGTTGCTTAAAATTGCATGAAAGAAAAAAATTGGGTTTAGTATCCCTTTAAGACATCCCGCACAACGACCTTTAGTACTTTCCTACCAAAGGCCATCTCAGCAGGGTCATAAACATCAAAATGCTAGAACCTAGCAAAAGTATGAAAAGAAAACCTGGTAGCTAGTCAAGAGAAGCATTATTCTGCAAGGCCTAAGAAGTAGCCATTGCTCTGGTTCACTGGTTTTCAAACATGTCCTCAGGCCTCCCCAATGGCACAACGGCCCAGGTTTTCTGTATCACCTTGGGTGAGAGCAGGTAAAATAACCACGTTTACTAATCAGCTGATTATTTCACCTGTGCTCTAGTTCAGATAACCTCAAAATGTGGCCTGTTAAGAAGTCCTGAGGACAGGTTTGAAAACCAGTGCTCTAGTTGAATAAGCAGTAATACATTCAGGGCCACATTACAAGTGTTGTGCTATTTAGCTCTTTTGATGGTGTGCAAACACAGCCAGAAGTAAACTTTTAACACCCACCGGTTAGTACGTGTATTACAAGTTGAAAGTAAAATGTGTATTTATATATATATATATATATATATATATATATATATATTATACTTATAAACAGAAATCTATATAGAAATATATATTTAAAAAAACCTAGAAAATGTGAAGATCATTGGAATAAGTATTTACAGTACATTAACAGTAAAGCACATTATTAAATAATATTAATTAAAAATGTTTTCAGGTCTTTGAGTTCAAAGGGCTCCAAAGTAGGTATATATGTGTATACATGTGTTTATGTGTATATATGTATTTATATACATACATATATACACATACAAACATAAATACACGTGTATACACACACACATATATATATATTTATTCATACCTCCTCTGTGTATCTGCACTCACAGTTCAAAAGTATCTTCCACCAGGGAGCAAAGTCAAATTATTTGTAGAAGATCCAAGCAGGGACTGCAATCACTGGATTTAGAAAATAAATTAATATTTATTAAATGATGATGTTTCGGGGTTCGCAGACTGATCTGAGGAAGGGGTCTGCGAACCCTGAAACGTCAACATTTAATAAATATTAATTTATTTTCTAAATCCATTGAGTGCAGTCTCTGCTTGGATCTTGGATATATATATACTTACACATATTTAGACATGTTCATGTATGTATATATAAAATATAGAAAAAAACAACTAAAGAAGATGCTGGGTGAGGAAGGGGTTAATGCAGTGTTTACAGACAAACAGTCTAATGGATTGGAAACACAGCCGTAATGATAATGCAATGCAAAGGGATAAGTTCTCTCTGGGAAACAAGGACATCCGGTAGCATATATTACCACACACGTAATCAGCCAACAATAAAGTGACAAGTGTCAGAAATATCGTAGTATGTAGACATCTCCACAGCTGGGAATAACGTGTAAAAAGGCTTAAGATACCTGCTGGCAAAAAACTTATCTGAAGAGTATTTCAGCCTGCCTCCGATACACTCACCAAACCAAACAGTCCACAAGAAGACCGTGCTTCATTCACAGGTGGTCCAGACGGAACATCGCCGCACTAGTGTGCTGCTCCGTACACTCCGCTCCACGCTGAAGCCGGAAGTTCCACTCACACCCTGTGAACCAATAGGACGCTCGTCTCGAGGACTGTCGTTCATAGGCCAATACAGGTCCTTGAATCGTCCTCAATACAGGAAGGCTCCAATCATTGCCGGACTCCACGGCTGACACTGAGGAAGTGTTGCTGCTTTAATGGGCATAAAACATCGAACCCAATAGAAAAAATTTAAGCAGCAACATGAGTATATAAAATGTAGCATTTATTTTAACAAAAGTTAAAAAGTCCATGGAGGAACAAAGGTACATATATATCCCAATTATTAGAGCTCATTCTCTATGGTAATTATTTCCTGTTCGAAGACGACTACTTTTTACAAACACATGGAACTGCTATGGGGTCCAACGTCGCCCTTAATTATGCCAACATTTTTATGAACATTTTTGAAGAGAAATTTGTATATACTAATTTGAGATTTTATTGGTATGGCGCCTGTTGGTGGCGCTATATCGATGACATCTTTGGAGTTTGGAGGGGCGACGTTGGATCCCTTTTTGATTTTGTTAATGACTTAAATAGTGCCACTGGTAGTATTAAATTTAAACTAATATGGAGTGAGGATAATATTTCATTTCTTGATACTAAAGTTATTAAAAATGGGCATTTACTGTCGATTGATCTTTATCAAAAAGAGACAGACCAAAGAAGCTTGCTTCATTATGATAGTGCCCATCCTCCCTCTCTACTTAAGGCCCTCCCCCGTATCCAATTTCTCAGAGCCCCCAGGATCATTTCGAATGAAAGTGTATTAGAATTAAGACTACAAGAAATGGGGACTATATTCCTGAATAGAGGTTATCCACCAGCATTAATTGATAGAGAAATAGAATATGATAGATCATTGTCTAGAGACACTCTATTGAGTCAAAAGAGAGACAAGAAAAAGAATGATCCTCGCATTATTTTTGCATCTGAATATAATGCACAATCAGCTATGAAACATAAAATTGTTAAAAAAAACACTGGCCCGTTTTATCTGAATGTAACCCTGGGGTTAAAGAATTTCAATCTCCCCCTATGCCAGCTTATAAGCAGGGCTTAAGTCTAAGGAAACAACTTATTAAGGCGGATATTGGTCCTAGTAAATCTATCATACAAAGTGTAATTGGTAATAAAAAAGAAGGATGTTACCCATGTCTTAATTGTTCCTGCTGTAACAACATGTCTAAAGGTTCCGTTTTTTTATCATCCTATAACAGGAAAAAAATTTAATATTAAAGGCTACCACTCATGTTATACACAATTTGTTGTGTATATGATTAAATGCCCATGTGGGCGTGGCTATGTCGGAGAGACGACAAGAAACATCAAAGACAGAATAATAGAACATAAGAGTAGTATTAGGACAGGGAATAAAAAAGCCCCAGTAGCACACCATTTCATCAAGATAGGTCATCTAATAAATGAATTAAGATTCCAAATTATTGAAAGTGTACCTAGACCCTGCAGAGGGGGCGATAGAGAACAGCTGTTGAAACAGCGCAAAGCCTTTTGGATTTTTAAGTTAGGAACCTTGAAACCTAATGGTCTCAATAGAGATTGGGACCTTTCTGTTTTTCTATGAAATATGTTTCCATTTTTTTCAACATAAAATAATTTGGTATTGCATATGTAAATATCTTTTGAATATTGATTAATGAAATATCTATATATTGAATTATGATACATATAGAACTGGCTATCTGAACAGTTAGGAGTCTGTTTAATTGTTTTTAATGTTTGTAATATATCCACTTAAATATACTGAAACCTATAGGATTAAATATATAAAAAATTGTTTCTCTAGTGCCACCTAGTGGTATACACCTATATATTGAAAGAAGTTATTATGTTTGTGAGTATGATTAAGGAAGTTCATTCCGAAACGTCGCTGCTATCTGTTTCTGTGTAAAGTTTTCTAATAAACTTACCTTTTGCTGTCACTCACCTTTGGATCTTTTATACTGTTGGAGTCTGGAGTGAGCCTCCTGAGTGAATTGCATATACCTGACCGTTGCTGTACTGGACTGAACATTGTTTGCCTTGATATGGAGCAAGAACCTGCTCTCATGAATTCATGCTTATAATGTTTAGATGCACAAATTGCAGCTCCTATGCAATTTTGTTCTTCATGTGTCAAGAAAACCTTGCAAAATAAAGTTAACATTTTTGAGCCTAATGTCTCTCAGGATGATGCTGTTAAAATAATACCTCAGCTTTCTCCTGCTACGTCCCAAGCCTTAATGGCGTCACATGCAGTGCCCTGTGGTCCCTCTATAACTCCTAGGGGAGTTTATTTAAAAGCAGAAATTGCTGCCCATGTATCTTCAGCGGTATCTGCAGCATTAGCTGCCATTCCCAGATTACTCGGAAATTTAGAAATTCAGAAAGTAAGGTGCCTGCCCTCAGTTCTGCTGCAACTGATTAACAAGTGTATAAATTGCACCAAGCATATGAACGCTACATAGTTGCCAAAGGTGGAAATATCTATATGGTTTATAGTTGCTATTATCAACATACTAGATTTTATATTGCTTCTAAATTCTAGATTTTATACTTATAAGATAAGTTAGTATTTAAATGACCGGTCATTTGTAAGGTATATTTTTTTTATATACTTTATTATTATTGGAGACACTTCTATTTTTAACCATATCCCCCAGCTGTCAGCGCACGTATACAAACCTATCTTTTGTGTATTTCTGTCTTAACTTCAGAGAAAAGCCTTTCCCTTCTTCTTCCAAGCAGGGACAATCCAAGTCTTCTTGGAAAACCAATCAGTCTTGGAACCAGTGGAAACAATCAAAGAAACCCGCAGCTGATTCCAAATCAGCATGAAGGGTTTGCCCCCGACCTGGGATCGGATCAGGTTGGGGGCGGACTTTCTCAGTTCTCCCAAGCATGGATACAAGATGTCCCAGATCCCTGGACTGTGGACATAGTATCCCAGGGTTACAAATTGGAATTCAAGACTTTTCCTCCCAGAGGCAGATTCCATCTCTCAAGATCATCTGCAGACCAGATAAAGAGAGAGGTGTTCTTGAAATGTATACAACATCTTTCCTCCCTGGTAGTGATAGTTCTAGTTCCAGTGCAGGAACAGGGTCTCAGGCTCCCAAAAAAGAGGGAACTTTCCGTCCCATTCTAGACTTGAATTGTCTAAACAAGTTTCTCAAAGTTCCATCCTTCAAGATGGAGACTATACGCTCCATTCTTCCTTTAGTACAAGAGGGTCAGTTCATGACAACCATAGACCTAAAGGATGCATTTCTTCATGTTCCTATTCACAGGGACCATCACCGATTCCTGAGATTTGCCTTTCTGGACAAACATTTCCAGTTCGTGTCCCTTCCATTTGGTCTAGCCATGTCTCCCAGATTTTTTTCAAAGGTTCTGGGGGCTCTTTTGGCAGTGATTCATTCTCATGGAATTGCTGTGGCACCCTACATGAACGAAATATTGGTTCAGGCACCACAGAGATATTGTTGTCTTTTCTTCGTTCCCACGGATGGAATGTAAATCTGGAAAAAAGCTACCTATCCCCTGCTACAAGAGTAGCGTTCTTAGGGACCATAATAGATTCTCTATTGATGAAGATTTTTCTGACAGAGGTCAGGAAAAACAAAATCATTGCCTCTTTCTTCAGGCTACCTTCAGTGGCTCAATGTATGGAGGTAATCGGTCTGATGATGGCTTCCATGGACATCATTCCTTTTTGCTCGATTCTATTTGAGAGCTCTTCAGCTGTGCATGCACAGACAATGGAATGGCGACCGTGTGGATCTATGTCAGAGAATAGAGTTAGATCAGTCATCAAGGGATTCTCTCTCATGGTGGATTTCTCAAGAACATCTGTCTCAGGGCACATGCTTTTGGAGACCTTCCTGAGTGATCTTGACTATGGACGCCAGCCTGCTGGGCTGGGGAGCAGTCTGGAACTTGTTAAAAGCTCAGGGCCTTTGGACTCGGGAGGAGTCTGCTCTTCCTATCAACATCTTGGAGTTGAGGGCGATTTACAATGCTCTATTGGCTTGGCTTCAGTTGTCCTCAGCCCAGTTTATCAGGTTCCAGTCAGACAACATAACCTCTGTGGCTTACATCAATCACCAGGGAGGAACTCAGAGTTCCTTAGCCATGAAAGAGGTTACTCGGATTCTTCAGTGGGCAGAGACCCACAATTGCTGTCTATCTGCCATCCACATTCCAGGAGTAGACAACTGGGAAGCGGATTTTCTAAGCAGACAGACTTTTCATCCTGGGGAGTGGGAACTCCATGCAGAGGTGTTTTCCAGCTTAGTCCTCAAATGGAGGGTGCCAGAGTTAGATCTGATGGTGTCCCATCAGAATGCCAAGCTTCCAAGGTACGGTTCAAGGTCAAGAGATCCTCAGGCCATTCTTATAGATGCTCTGGCGGTTCCTTGGGTTTTCAGGTTGGCATACCAGTTTCCTCCGTTTGCTTTCCTTCCATGAGTCATTGCTTGTATCAAACAGGAGAGGGCATCCGTAATTATAATAGCCCCTGCGTGGCCTCGCAGGATCTGGTTTGCAGACCTAGTGGCAATGTCATCTCTCCCACCTTGGAGACTACCTCTGAGGAAGGACCTCCTGATTCAGGGTCCCTTCCTTCATCCAAATCTCATTTCTGCTGACTGCTTGGAGATTGAACGCTTAATTCTGTCTAAGTGTGGTCAGTCATTGAGACCTGTTACTAGAAAGATTCACCATAAGATATTGCGTAAATATCTTTATTGGTGTGAATCCAAGGGCTACTCTTGGAGTAGAATTAGAATTTTATCTTTTCTTCAGGAAGGCCTGGAGAAGGGATTGTCAGTCAGTACCCTGAAGGGTCAGATTTCTGCTTTATCAGTTTTACTACATAAATGTTTGGTGGATGTGCCAGATGTGCAATCCTCCTTGGAGCCTTAACCTTGTTCTTAAAGTTTTATAGCTGGCTCCGTTGCATTCCATAGACATTAAGTTGTTATTTTGGAAGGTTTTGTATCTTGTTGCTATCTCTTCTGCTCGAAGAGTCTCGGAACTCTCAGCTCTGCAGTGTGATTTCCCTTATCTTATTTTTCATGCCGATAAGGCGGTTCTTCGTACTAAGTTAGTTTTCCTTCCTAAGGTTGTTTTTAATAGAAATATCAATCAGGAAATTGTTGTTCCCTCTCTGTGTCCTAATCCTTCTTCTTCCAAAGAACGTTTGTTACACAATTTGGATGTTGTACGTGCTCTTAAATTCTACTTACAGGCGACTAAGGATTTTTGCCAGTCCTCTGCCCTCTTTGTCTGTTTCTCTGGGAAACGTAAAGGTCGGAAAGCTACTGCTACTACTCTTTCTTTTTGGTTATGAAGTATAATTTGTTTGGCTTATGAGACGGCTGGACAGCAGACTCCTGAGAGAATTATGGCTCATTCCACAAGAGCTGTTTCCTCTTCTTGGGCTTTCAAAAATGAAGCTTCTGTGGAACAAATTTGCAAGGCTGTAACTTGGTCTTCTCTACATACTTTTTCCAAATTTTATTCTTTTGCCTCGGCTGAAGCTTCTTCTGGGAGAAAGGTTCTTCAAGCGGTGGTGCCTTCTGTTTAGGGCTGCCTATCTTGTCCCTCCCTATTTATCTGTGTCCTCTAGCTTGGGTATTGGTTCCCAACAGTAATTACTCAAGCCTTGGAATCACCATATCTTAGGAGAGAAAAACAAAATGTATGCTTACCTGATAAATTTCTTTCTTTTCGGATATGGTGAGTCCACGGCCCCACACTTTTTTTAAGACAGTTGTTCTTTTGACTGTAACCTCAGGCATCTCTACACCTTGTGTTACTCCTTTTTCTCCATTTCCCTTCAGTCGAATGACTGGGGGTTGTGGGTAAGGGAGTGATAACTGTGGTTTAACTATGGTGCTCTTTGCCTCCTTTTGCTGGCCAGGAGTGATATTCCCAACAGTAATTACTCAAGCCGTGGACTCACCATATACAGAAAGAAATACATTTATCAGGTAAGCATACATTTAAAAAAAAATTTTAAAAAAATCATCATATTTTATCATTTTTTTATAGTAAATTATAAGATATGATGAAAATAATGGTATCGTTAGAAAGTCCATTTAATGGCGAGAAAAACAGTATATAATATATGCGGGTACAGTTAATGAGAAATAGGAAAATTATAGCTAAACATAAACACAACAGAAATGTTAAAATTGCCCTGGTCCTTAATGGTAAGAAATGTGAAAAGTGCTGTGGTCACTAAGGGGTTAAAATTGTATTCTCTATCTAAATCATGAAAGAAAAAATGTGGGTTTCATGTCCCTTTAAGCAAGGCTTCTAAAGTAGTAGCTGTAGCCTTGTGACTTTTTGTGGGGTCCAGAAATGTGAACAAAAAGGGCAGAAGAAAGTCTAAAAGACTTCATAGCTTCTACATAAAACTTAAGATCCTGAACCACATGCAGAATTTCACCTACTCCATACTGGAAGCAAAACCAAACTTAGGGGTATATTTATCAAGCAGTGGATGCTGCTTTCTACGCCTGAGGTTTCTGGCTCGCTGGAAACCTAAGTTACGAAGCAGCGGTCGTAAAACCACTGCTCTTCAACTTGTCTGCCACCTTTTAGGTGGTAGACTGCAATCATCCCGATCCGATCAGGATGGTTGACACCCCCCTGCAAATATGCAGGGGGCAGCATTGCACAAGCATTTCCCAAGAAATGCTTGTGTAATGATAAATGCCGACAGAGTATGCATTTAGCGATGTCAGGCGAATATGATTAGCTACAGCGAATAATGTCCGCCCGCCATTTGATAAATCTACCCTTAAGAGAGTCATCGGAAATAATGCTGGTTGATGAAGTGGAGCAAAGTTCTCCAATGTAAGGTTGTTTTGTCTCCTACTGGTGAACAGAAAATATATTCCACATATGATGAATCGTGGGTTATCACCATGATATGAAAGATTATTATTACAGGACTGATAAGACTCAAGAGGGTGGCAAGAGTTTTAGTGAATCCAGTCTCTTATCTCTTTTTTCTCTTTTTAAGCTTTGATTAGATGAAGGCTTAACTAATGCCTCTTGTACAAATATGATATTAATAGGATATTCTAGTTAAAAATAAACACCCATATTATGAGACTCACAGAGCAGTAAAGATCCATGCACAGTAAAAGCTATCACTGACACTATGGACTGAAAAAATGCTTCCATTGAAAATTTGAAATGCATTGATACACACTTTATTGTTGTCTTTACCAAATTATAATGAAACATATAAATAAATGCAGATACAGTTATAAATACAGAGCATTATTCCTGAGGGTACTGGCCCTTTAATCAAAGACGTGGGAAGGAAAATCAACTGGCACCTATCCCAGAACTTGTTTTTCAACCATAAACTTTCATGATAAGACCTTTCTTCTAAGGTCTTTCCCATAAAATGTGTTAAAATAACGTTTATTTTAAATCCATTAAACGTTATTTTTATCCAATCCTAATATTTTATTTTAGAAAAAAAAATGTATTTACGTACACTTTATATTTATTCATTTAATTTTTCCAAGCAGGATCTATATCTAAACTTAGTATCCTTGCAATATAAATATAAAACATACTGTGGACAAAGGCACTTTTAAAAAAGAGTTGGAAGAGTGGTGCACTTTGTAATTTAGGAGTGACTTAGGCGTTGTCAACTCCAGATAGTAGTGATCAGCACATTATTGTCAACACGCTTGCTGCTGTTTTAGTATTAGTATTGTTTATTGTTTTGAGTATTATTCCTGGCTTGAGAAGATGTCCCAGGAATATTTTGCACCTGATGGTCTATTTCTCTTGAACACACTCAAGGATTATGATATGGCAGACCAGGAGTTTCTTGTCATCGAAACAGTTCTATAAGAATGACACTATCTTTGAAGGGAACATCTATATACAAAATTGGATTATTCCAGATCCCTGCTTTTCAACAAAGGATACAAAGAAAATTGGATAATAGAAGTAAATTGTTAAAGGGACATGCCACCCACATTTTTTCTTTTATAATTTAGAAAGAGAATTCAATGTTAAACATCTTTCTAATTTACTTATATTATCTAATTTGTTTTATTCTCTTGAAATTCTTTGATGAAAAGCATATCTAGATATGCTCACTAGCTGCTGATTGGTTGCTGCACATATAAGCATCATGTGATTGGCTCACCATATGCATTGCTTTTTCTTCAAATAAGGATATTTAAAAAATGAAGCAAAATAAATAATGGAAGTAAATTGTAATGTTGTTTAAATTTCTATTCTCTATCTGAATCATGAAAGAAAGATGTTGGGTTTAGTGGCCCTTTAAGTTGTTTAAAATTGTATGTTCTATCTGAATCATGAAAGATAAATGTTTTTTTAAGATTCAAATGCTTGTTCAAAAACACCCTGTGTTGTGACTCTACAAGCATGATCTGGTAAGTCTTCTTGGTCTGCAAAATTAAAAATAAAATAGCAAAAATACATTTGGGTCTATGTACAAATCACTACTACTGATATGCATAGTACCAGATGTTTTGTTTTTTAAGTCTCTTACCTCATGATGAAGTGAATCTCTACCCCATCTACTGTACTGTTTTTCTTGCAATTAGCCTTCCATTCCAAGTACCACATTTATGTTCCTTTGACATTTTTTACATGTCTAGAATACTTAAAGGGACATAATACTCATATGCTAAATCACTTGAAACTGATGCAGTATAACTGTAAAAAGCTGACAGGAAAATATCACCTGAGCATCTCTATGTAAAAAAGGAAGATATTTTACCTCACAATCTCCTCAGCTCAGCAAAGTAAGTTCTGTGTAAAAAGTTATACTCAGCTGCTCCCAGCTGCAGGTAAAAAAAAATAATGAAGAAATGAACTGCAGCCAATCAGCATCAGCAGTGTTGAGGTCATGAACTCTTACTGTGATCTCATGAGATTTGACTTAACTCTCATGAGATTTCATAGTAAGCTTCCTTTACCTGATTGGCGAAATAATATGAGAGTTCACGAGGCTCATCCCCTAAGCTGTCCCAGGACAGACACACTAATATGCTGCTTAGAAATCCTTTACAATGGGATGTGGCTACTGAGGAACTTTTGAGGTAAAATATCTTTCTTTTTTACATAGAGATGTTCAGGTGATATTTTCTAGTCAGCTTTTTACAGCTATGCTGCATCACTTTCAAGTGTTTAAACATTTGGGTATTATGGCCCTTTAAAGCATGTAAACTGCATAGAAATTGTAGACACTTTTAATGTTTGAATGTTCCTTCATTGTTCTACTCCATATCTGCTCAATCTCTTAATGTACACAGGTTCTTCTATGCCAAGACGAACTGAAGTTCAATAAAAATTACTACAGGGAAAAGCCCCCTCAACACAAGTGCTCTCTGACGACCTAAAAACAAGGAATTGTGCAATCTCCCTATACAATAAAATTGTTATTGTCCCATAGTGTGTAGGAGGATTGTATCAATCATGGCAATGAATTTACAGCTTTCACATTTTGGTTGTTTTCATTTAAAAGTGTTCTTCTCTTCAATTCAGATGTATAAATATTTAATGAGTTTTTCTAATCACACACACAAACTCATATAATGAGGAACTATAACATGTGACCATAACGTTTAGAAAAAAATTGAACTGCTCGTTCTTGGAAAATAATGACCACACAAATTTGATAGAAATAATATAGCCTTGGGAGACAGAAAGCCGCCATGAGTGCAGCGTAATACCGGAGCTCCGATGCACAAGATTCACAATCTTAGCTTAATCCTAACCATCCCTTCTGAACGGTACCATGGGGAAACCCACTCTACAACATTAGGGGAGCATTTTGAGGTGTAAATCACCCAGACAAGTTGCTTCCACTCGGCGACATCACGCCATCAAGCTGTGGCCTACATGCCAGTCTATCCTCTGAGGACTATGCAATCTCGGCGATACGCCACCCAACACCCACTTCAAATTCACCAACGATAGCGAAAGCCGAGGGCATTTACAGCCGACATATATAACTCCGCCAGCGGTGGCTTCAGGAAACACTGCGGCTGCATAGAGGCCTACTGGGAACCCTCAGCTGAACGCATCCGGCCAGCAACAAATCCAATACAGCCTGCATATACGGCCAGGTGAGCTAATTAACCACCTACCTGAACTATATCGCTAAAGACAGCTCAAGCCGATCACTCATACCCCACAAGAGACCTTACCGGGGAACACTACAGATACTCTCAGGCCTCTATAAGCCATTTAAACTGCACCTGACACTCCTCATCTGCATACTTTAAAGGATAAGAAACGTTCAAGGAATATCAAAATAGACAAGGTGAACCCATATATCACCACTCCTTTATATAACCTAATATCCATAACACGGGACCTTTCCACCACAGTGGGGCAATCTATAAAGAACTGTGTTGATACATATCACTTTGAGTGAGATATCACCCACCAACCACTGAATTATCCCCACACACTGTGGTTCATATAAAGGCTTATATCCCTTGCACATAATTGAAGATGGCAACCAGGAGAACTTTAAAAAATGACAAACCTACTAAACAAGCTCTATCCAAAACGTCAACAATCTCCTATTTTTTACAACTTACCGACAGCTCACGCAGCTCACCTCCCACAAACAAAAAAAATTAAAATCCGCCTGTTGTGATCTCTCCAGAAACAGAAGATTCACTAGGAAAAAATGATCCTCAACAATTATCAAGATCTACCTTCAAAGAAGGACATAGCAGATATTATTCGCACCTGTATAAGAGAAGAATTGGCCACCATAAAGCAGGATATTCACACACTGAGCTTCCAAGTTGAATCCCTAGAATCAAACCAAGATTCTATCACAGAAGATGTCCGTCTCCTGGAGGACCAAATGGCTGCACAGAATGTTTCTTGTCCTTGAGTCTGTACTGCCTAGGGATTTTCCAGTGTATCTACAATCCCTATTCTCCCACATGAAGGAATCTTAACATACAACAGACATCCCGTGGGTTAGAGCACACAGGTCTCTCAGATCAAAACCACCTGAAACAGCACCACCCAGGGATATCATTATCTGTTTCAAGAACTTTCAGGAAAAAGAGATGATCCTAATGCAATCCAGGAAAACACAGCCAGTTCGCTTTCGAGGAACTGTACTTCAGTTCTATCAAGATCTCTCACCTAAAACTCTTCAAAGACGAAGTTTTCAACCCTCATGACTATCTTACGGCAAAAAAGGATACCATATCGTTGGGGTTTCCCCACTCACCCTTTAAAATAATTCCTGTATCATCTGCTATTCTCCAGAAGATATTGCCAAATTTTACTCCACGATAGGCATAGACCCCCCTGAAGAAAATCACGCACACTCAACTTCACTGGATCGAAGAGACCTAACTCCCCAACTACCTCCTGGTAGACAGGTACTAACAAAAAAAGGAAAATATTCTGGGGTAAAATCACCATCCCACACTGTACCTGGTCCCAGCTCACCCCTTTCTCAGGACTCAGATGGATCCAGGTCTCCACGACCAAGAGAATAATATGAACCCAGATGAATACCTTGCTACCGTTTTACTGTACCGGCAAGTATATTTAAGTCACACTGACTATTTCACAACCAGAAGATATTTTGTTTTTCACATTATGTCCTTGTAGAACCGAAAAATGGATGTATACACTGTCATAATTGTTAGTATTTTTTTCAGATAGCTTCCCCTAAGTTAAGTTAGGCTTGAAAACCTGTATACACCTATGGTTATCTTATCACCCTACAACGTAATGTACTATAGGATTTAGTTAGTATTCTTAATACCAGAACAGAAATATCACCCATATGTGATCTTAAAGGGACACTAAACGCAATTTTTTTCTTTCATGATTCAGATATAACATGCAATTTTAAGCAACTTTTTAATTTACTCCTATTATCAATTTTTTCTTTGTTCTCTTGCTATCTTTATTTAAATAGCAGGAATGTGATGCATAGGAGCCGGCCCATTTTTGGTTAAGAACCTGGGTTACGCTTGCTTATTGGTGGGTAAGCCTCTAATAAGCAAGCACTATCCATGGTGCTGAACCTAAAATGGGCTGGCTGCTAAGATTTACATTCCTGCTTTTAAAATAAAGATAGCAAGAGAATGAAGAAAAATTAATAAATAGGAGTAAATTAGAAATTTGCTTAAAATTTCATGTTCTATCTGAATCATGAAAGAAATAAAATTGGGTTCAGTGTCCCTTTAAGTGCCTTACTCCCCCCTTCCCTCATTTCTCTCAACTATGCCCTATATTAGGAAGAGAGATTTTTGTTACTGTTTAATCAGTTCACTGTTATCATTGTTTTTATATCGTTACTGTTTTACTTGTTCCTTTTCATGCTCAATCTCTTGTCGACAAATTGGTTATTGTTTTTCACAATGTAACTATCTCATATTCTCAAATGTGCTTTTTCATTACCATCTTTACCACACCATTATTAAGACATGGCTCAAATGACACCTTCTCCTCCACACACCCTCGTGATAATGACTCAAAATGCCCAGGGTTTCAATTCTCCCTTTAAACGTTCAAAAGCCCTCTCAGATATAAATGAAAGAAATGTGGACATATTGTTTCTTCAAGAGACACACTTCAGACACAACAAAGAACCAAAATATTTTGGTAAACATTTCACACAGTTTTTTCACAGCTCTGGCCCTACAAAGAACGCTGGTGTAAGCATTTATTTAAACATTCTATCCCATTTCAAGTCTCCCAACTAACAAAGGACAAAGAGGGTAGATTTCTCAGATTGGTAGGCACACTATATGGCAGACAAGTAATCCTTATTAATGTTTATGTGCCAAACAATGTCTTTTTTAAAAAAAAAATATGTTCACATGCATTATAGATATCTCAAAAGGCCCTATATTTCTCACAGGCAACCTCTATACCCCACTCCAACCTAGGTTGAATAGTTCTAACCCTAACATAACAATCTCCAAAAATATTACCAATACATTAAGGAAAGGCCTTAAAGATTTAAATCTATATGATATATGGCGCTATTCTCACCAGCACACTCGGGACTATACATTTTTCTCCCACCCCAATAAATCACAAACCAGGCTAGATTATATCTTTACAAACCAAAAAGATCTCCCAAAAGTGGTTAAAGTGTTATCTCCCCTACTTCCTGGTCTGACCATCAGCGGTCAAACTCCAAGTGTCCTGGCTAGATTCACCTAAAGACCCTTACCTTTGGAAATTGGATGATTCCCTCCTCAACAACTCAAACACTTTAGACAGTTTGGACAACACTATCACAATGGACAACAGGTTCACACTCTGGGAGGCACATAAATGTGTCCTAAGAGGAGAATTCATTAATTCAAAGCCCAACACACAAAATCACACCGCAAAAAATATAAAGAATTATCCAACGCAGTTTTTACCCTAGACTACATATAAATCTTACATATACGAACTCCGCCTGGATAAAAAAACAACTCTCAACACTACGCAAGATATTCTCAACTCTTTCCACACCTACTATACAAAACTCCAAAACCTTGCACCCCATTCATCACTCATCCACACAAATTATAACATCATAAGATACCTTGACGAATGCCAAGTCCCCCAATTAACATCAGAACAATCCACTAACCTGACATCTCTTATTTCCAATCCAGAAATTCTAGCTGCCATAAAAACCCTAAAGATAGGAAAAAGCCCAGGCCCTGATGGGTTCACTACCAAATACTACCAAACATTTGCCCCACTACTATTGCCCTACCTATCGGCACTCTTTAATGAAGTCAGTTCAGACAATCCCTCTCCCCCTAAATGTTGGAGGCACACATAATAGTGCTCCCCAAACCCGGGAAGCCCGCAACAACCCCAGCAAACTTTCGCCCAATCTCGCTCTTAAATATAGATATAAAACTATATGCAAAAATGTTAGCTAACCGTATCAATTCTATTCTACCCTCGATTATACACAATAATCAAGCAGGCTTTACACCTAATAGAGAAGCGAGAGACAACACTACCAAAATAATAAATCTGATGGAATATGCGAAAACACACCAACTACCCTCAATTTTTGTGTCCATGGATGCGGAAAAAGCCTTTGATAGGCTCAATTGGCTATTTCTAATGTGCTCCTAATACAAATTCGGCTTTCACCCTAACTTTATAAGCAAAAACATAATTTATTTAAGAACTTACCTGATAAATTCATTTCTTTCATATTAGCAAGAGTCCATGAGCTAGTGACGTATGGGATATACATTCCTACCAGGAGGGGCAAAGTTTCCCAAACCTCAAAATGCCTACAAATACACCCCTCACCACACCCACAAATCAGTTTAACGAATAGCCAAGAAGTGGGGTGATAAGAAAAAAAGTGCGAAAGCATAAAAAATAAGGAATTGGAATAATTGTGCTTTATACAAAAAAATCATAACCACCACAAAAAGGGTGGGCCTCATGGACTCTTGCTAATATGAAAGAAATGAATTTATCAGGTAAGTTCTTACATAAATTATGTTTTCTTTCATGTAATTAGCAAGAGTCCATGAGCTAGTGACGTATGGGATAATGACTACCCAAGATGTGGATCTTTCCACGCAAGAGTCACTAGAGAGGGAGGGATAAAATAAAGACAGCCAATTCCGCTGAAAATAATCCACACCCAAAATAAAGTTTAAATTGATAATGAAAAATGATAAGCAGAAGATTCAAACTGAAACAGCTGCCTGAAGTACTTTTCTACCAAAAACAGCTTCAGAAGAAGAAAACACATCAAAATGGTAGAATTTAGTAAAAGTATGCAAAGAAGACCAAGTTGCTGCTTTGCAAATCTGGTCAACCGAAGCTTCATTCCTAAACGCCCAGGAAGTAGAAACTGACCTAGTAGAATGAGCTGTAATCCTTTGAGGCGGAGTTTTACCCGACTCGACATAAGCATGATAAATTAAAGATTTCAACCAAGATGCCAAGGAAATGGCAGAAGCCTTCTGACCTTTCCTAGAACCAGAAAAGATAACAAATAGACTAGAAGTCTTTCGGAAATTCTTAGTAGCTTCAACATAATATTTCAAAGCTCTAACCACATCCAAAGAATGCAATGATTTCTCCTTAGAATTCTTAGGATTAGGACATAATGAAGGAACCACAATTTCTCTACTAATGTTGTTAGAATTCACAACCTTAGGTAAAAATTTAAAAGAAGTTCGCAACACCGCCTTATCCTGATGAAAAATCAGAAAAGGAGACTCACAAGAAAGAGCAGATAATTCAGAAACTCTTCTGGCAGAAGAGATGGCCAAAAGGAACAAAACTTTCCAAGAAAGTAATTTGATGTCCAATGAATGCATAGGTTCAAACGGAGGAGCTTGAAGAGCCCCCAGAACCAAATTCAAACTCCAAGGAGGAGAAATTGACTTAATGACAGGTTTTATACAAACCAAAGCTTGTACAAAACAATGAATATCAGGAAGATTAGCAATCTTTCTGTGAAAAAGGACAGAAAGAGCAGAGATTTGTCCTTTCAAGGAACTTGCAGACAAACCTTTATCCAAACCATCCTGAAGAAACTGTAAAATTCTCGGAATTCTAAAAGAATGCCAGGAAAAATGATGAGAAAGACACCAAGAAATATAAGTCTTCCAGACTCTATAATATATCTCTCTAGATACAGATTTACGAGCCTGTGATATAGTATTAATCACAGAGTCAGAGAAACCTCTTTGACTAAGAATCAAGCGTTCAATCTCCATACCTTTAAATTTAAAGGGACACTGTAACCAAAATTTTTCTTTTGTGATTCAGATAGAGCATGAAATTTTAAGCAACTTTCTAATTTACTCCTATTATCAAATTTTCTTCATTCTCTTGGTATCTTTATTTGAAATGCAAGAATGCAAGTTTAGATGCCGGCCCATTTTTGGTGAACAACCTGGGTTGTCCTTGCTGATTGGTGGATAAATTCATCCACCAATAAAAAAGTGCTGTCCAGAGTACTGAAACCAAAAAAAGCTTAGATGCCTTCTTTTTTAAATAATGATAGCAAGAGAACGAAGAAAAATTGAAAATAGGAGTAAATTAGAAAGTTGCTTAAAATTGCATGCTCTTTCTGAATCACAAAAGAAAAAATTTGGGTACAGTGTCCCTTTAAGGATTTGAGATCCTGATGGAAAAAGGACCTTGCAACAGAAGGTCTGGTCTTAACGGAAGAGTCCACGGTTGGCAAGAGGCCATCGGGACAAGATCCGCATACCAAAACCTGTGAGGCCATGCTGGAGCCACCAGCAGAACAAACGAGCATTCCTTCAGAATCTTGGAGATTACTCTTGGAAGAAGAACTAGAGGCGGAAAGATATAGGCAGGATGATACTTCCAAGGAAGTGACAATGCATCCACTGCTTCCGCTTGAGGATCCCTGGATCTGGACAGATACCTGGGAAGTTTCTTGTTTAGATGAGAGGCCCTCAGATCTATTTCTGGA
The DNA here is from genome assembly GCF_027579735.1 of Bombina bombina. Taxonomy (NCBI): domain Eukaryota; kingdom Metazoa; phylum Chordata; class Amphibia; order Anura; family Bombinatoridae; genus Bombina; species Bombina bombina. The sequence continues at coordinate 932,097,176 of NC_069502.1, read as the reverse complement.
AGTCCCCACATTTGAACAATCTGAAGAAATACCTCTGGGTGAAGAGACCATTCGCCCGGATGTAACGTTTGGCGACTGAGATAATCCGCTTCCCAATTGTCTATACCTGGGATATGAACCGCAGAAACTAGACAGGAGCTGGATTCCGCCCAAACCAGAATTCGAGATACTTCTTTCATAGCCAGAGGACTGTGAGTCCCTCCTTGATGATTGATGTATGCCACAGTAGTGACATTGTCTGTCTGAAAACAAATGAACTATTCTCTCTTTAGAAGAGGCCATGACTGAAGAGCTCTGAAAATTGCACGGAGTTCCAAAATATTGATCGGTAATCTCACCTCCTGAGATTCCCAAACCCCTTGTGCTGTCAGAGACCCCCAAACAGCTCCCCAACCTGTCAGACTTGCATCTGTTGAAATTATAGTCCATGTCGGAAGAACAAAAGAAGCCCCCTGAACTAAACGATGGTGATCTGTCCACCACGTCAGAGAGTGTCGTACAATCGGTTTTAAAGATATTAATTGAGATATCTTTGTGTAATCCCTGCACCACTGCATAAGACCTAGAATTTCCATGCATAAGGCTACCGAAGGGAATGATTGTGACTGAAGGTTTCGACAAGCTGATATCAATTTTAGACGTCTCTTGTCTGTCAAAGATAGAGTCATGGACACTGAATCTATCTGGAAACCTAAAAAGGTTACCCTTGTCTGAGGAATCAATGAACTTTTTGGTAAATTGATCCTCCAACCATGATCTTGAAGAAACAACACAAGTCGATTCGTATGAGATTCTGCTAAATGTGAAGACAGAGCAAGTACCAAGATATCGTCCAAATAAGGAAATACCACAATACCCTGTTCTCTGATTACAGACAGAAGGGCACCGAGAACCTTTGTAAAAATTCTTGGAGCTGTTGCTAGGCCAAACGGCAGAGCCACAAACTGGTAATGCTTGTCTAGGAAAGAGAATCTCAGAAACTGATAGTGATCTGGATGAATCGGAATATGCAGATATGCATCCTGTAAATCTATTGTAGACATATAATGCCCTTGCTGAACAAAAGGCAGGATAGTCCTTACAGTTACCATTTTGAATGTTGGTATCCTTACATAACGATTCAATATTTTTAGATCCAGAACTGGTCTGAAGGAATTCTCCTTCTTTGGTACAATGAAGAGATTTGAATAAAACCCCAGCCCCTGTTCCAGAACTGGAACTGGCATAATTACTCCAGCCAACTCTAGATCTGAAACACATTTCAGAAATGCTTGAGCCTTCGCTGGATTTACTGGGACACGGGAAAGAAAAAATCTCTTTGCAGGAGGCCTTATCTTGAAGCCAATTCTGTACCCTTCTGAAACAATGTTCTGAATCCAAAGATTGTGAACGGAATTGATCCAAATTTCCTTGAAAAAACGTAATATGCCCCCTATCAGCTGAGCTGGAATGAGGGCCGCACCTTCATGTGGACTTAGGAGCTGGCTTTGATTTTCTAAAGGGCTTGGATTTATTCCAAACTGGAGATGGTTTCCAAACTGATACCGCTCCTGAGGATGAAGGATCAGGCTTTTGTTCCTTGTTGTAACGAAAGGAACGAAAACGATTATTAGACCTAAATTTACCTTTAGATTTTTTTATCCTGTGGTAAAAAAGTTCCTTTCCCTCCAGTAACAGTTGAGATAATAGAATCCACCTGAGAACCAAATAATTTATTACCCTGGAAAGAAAGGGAAAGCAGAGTAGACTTAGAAGACATATCAGCATTCCAAGTTTTAAGCCATAAAGCTCTTCTAGCTAAAATAGCTAGAGACATATACCTGACATCAACTCTAATGATATCAAAGATGGCATCACAAACAAAATCATTAGCATGTTGAAGAAGAATAATAATGTTATGAGAATTATGATCTGTTACTTGTTGCGCTAAAGCTTCTAACCAAAAAGTTGAAGCTGCAGCAACATCCGCTAAAGATATAGCTGGTCTAAGAAGATTACCTGAACACAAGTAAGCTTTTCTTAGAAAGGATTCAATTTTCCTATCTAAAGGATCCTTAAAGGAAGTACCATCTGCTGTAGGAATAGTAGTACGCTTAGCAAGAGTAGAGGCAGCCCCATCAACCTTAGGGATTTTGTCCCAAAACTCTAATCTGTCAGATGGCACAAGATATAATTGCTTAAAACGTTTAGAAGGAGTAAATGAATTACCCAAATTATTCCATTCCCTGGAAATTACTTCAGAAATAGCACCAGGAACAGGAAAAACTTCTGGAATAACTACAGGAGATTTAAAAACCTTATCTAAACGTTTAGATTTAGTATCAAGAGGACCAGAATCCTCAATTTCTAATGCAATTAGGACTTTTTTAAGTAAAGAACGAATAAATTCCATTTTAAATAAATATGAAGATTTATCAGCATCAACCTCTGAGACAGAATCCTCTGTACCAGAAGAACTATTATCAGAATCAGAATGATGATGTTCATTTAAAAATTCATCTGAAAAATGAGAAGTTTTAAAAGCCTTTTTATGTTTACTAGAAGGAGGAATAACAGACATAGCCTTCTTAATGGATTTAGAAACAAAATCTCTTATATTATCAGGAACACTCTGAGTATTAGATGTTGACGGAACAGCAACAGGTAATGTAACTTTACTAAAGGAAATATTATCTGCATTAATAAGTTTGTCATGACATTCAATACAAACAACAGCTGGAGGAACAGCTACCAAAAGTTTACAGCAGATACACTTAGCTTTGGTAGCTCCAGCATCAGGCAGCGATTTTCCAGAAGTATCTTCTGACTCAGTTGCAACGTGGGACATCTTGCAATATGTAATAGAAAAAACAACATATAAAGCAAAATTGATCAAATTCCTTAAATGACAGTTTCAGGAATGGGAAAAAATGCCAGTGAACAAGCTTCTAGCAACCAGAAGCAATAAATAATGAGACTTAAATAATGTGGAGACAAAAATGACGCCCATATTTTTTTAGCGCCAAAAAAGCCACCCACATTATTTGGCGCCTAAATGCTATTAGCGCCAAAAATGACGCCACATCCGGAATGCCGACAATTTTGGCGTGAAAAACGTAAAAAATGACGCAACTTCCGGCGACACGTATGACGCCGGAAACAGAAAAATTTTCGCGCCAAGAAAGTCCGCGCCAAGAATGACGCAATAAAATGAAGCATTTTCAGCCCCCGCGAGCCTAACAGCCCACAGGGAAAAGTCAAATTTTAAGGTAAGATAAAAATTGATATATTCAAATGCATTATCCCAAATATGAAACTGACTGTCTGAAATAAGGAAATGTTGAACATCCTGAGTCAAGGCAAATAAATGTTTGAATACATATATTTAGAACTTTATATAAAAGTGCCCAACCATAGCTTCAGAGTGTCACAGAAAATAAGACTTACTTACCCCAGGACACTCATCTACATGTTGTAGAAAGCCAAACCAGTACTGAAACAAAAATCAGCAGAGGTAATGGTATATATATAAGAGTATATCGTCGATCTGAAAAGGGAGGTAAGAGATGAATCTCTACGACCGATAACAGAGAACCTATGAAATAGACCCCGTAGAAGGAGATCATTGAATTCAAATAGGCAATACAGGGAGTGCAGAATTATTAGGCAAATGAGTATTTTGACCACATCATCCTCTTTATGCATGTTGTCTTACTCCAAGCTGTATAGGCTCGAAAGCCTACTACCAATTAAGCATATTAGGTGATGTGCATCTCTGTAATGAGAAGGGGTGTGGTCTAATGACATCAACACCCTATATCAGGTGTGCATAATTATTAGGCAACTTCCTTTCCTTTGGCAAAATGGGTCAAAAGAAGGACTTGACAGGCTCAGAAAAGTCAAAAATAGTGAGATATCTTGCAGAGGGATGCAGCACTCTTAAAATTGCAAAGCTTCTGAAGCGTGATCATCGAACAATCAAGCGTTTCATTCAAAAGAGGCAACAGGGTCGCAAGAAGCGTGTGGAAAAACCAAGGCGCAAAATAACTGCCCATGAACTGAGAAAAGTCAAGCGTGCAGCTGCCAAGATGCCACTTGCCACCAGTTTGGCCATATTTCAGAGCTGCAACATCACTGGAGTGCCCAAAAGCACAAGGTGTGCAATACTCAGAGACATGGCCAAGGTAAGAAAGGCTGAAAGACGACCACCACTGAACAAGACACACAAGCTGAAACGTCAAGACTGGGCCAAGAAATATCTCAAGACTGATTTTTCTAAGGTTTTATGGACTGATGAAATGAGAGTGAGTCTTGATGGGCCAGATGGATGGGCCCGTGGCTGGATTGGTAAAGGGCAGAGAGCTCCAGTCCGACTCAGACGCCAGCAAGGTGGAGGTGGAGTACTGGTTTGGGCTGGTATCATCAAAGATGAGCTTGTGGGGCCTTTTCGGGTTGAGGATGCAGTCAAGCTCAACTCCCAGTCCTACTGCCAGTTTCTGGAAGACACCTTCTTCAAGCAGTGGTACAGGAAAAAGTCTGCATCCTTCAAGAAAAACATGATTTTCATGCAGGACAATGCTCCATCACACGCGTCCAAGTACTCCACAGCGTGGCTGGCAAAAAAGGGTATAAAAGAAGAAAATCTAATGACATGGCCTCCTTGTTCACCTGATCTGGCAAGAAAGGGTATAAAAGAAGAAAATCTAATGACATGGCCTCCTTGTTCACCTGGGAAAACAGTACACCTCTCTGAACAGTGTCTGGGAGGCTGTGGTTGCTGCTGCACGCAATGTTGATGGTGAACAGATCAAAACACTGACAGAATCCATGGATGGCAGGCTTTTGAGTGTCCTTGCAAAGAAAGGTGGCTATATTGGTCACTGATTTGTTTTTGTTTTGTTTTTGAATGTCAGAAATGTATATTTGTGAATGTTGAGATGTTATATTGGTTTCACTGGTAAAAATAAATAATTGAAATGGGTATATATTTGTTTTTTGTTAAGTTGCCTAATAATTATGCACAGTAATAGTCACCTGCACACACAGATATCCCCCTAAAATAGCTATAACTAAAAACAAACTAAAAACTACTTCCAAAACTATTCAGCTTTGATATTAATGAGTTTTTTGGGTTCATTGAGAACATGGTTGTTGTTCAATAATAAAATTAATCCTCAAAAATACAACTTGCCTAATAATTCTGCACTCCCTGTACTCTCCTCACATCCCTCTGACATTCACTGCACGCTGAGAGGAAAACCGGGCTCCAACCTGCTGCGGAGCGCATATCAACGTAGAATCTAGCACAAACTTACTTCACCACCTCCATAGGAGGCAAAGTTTGTAAAAACTGATTTGTGGGTGTGGTGAGGGGTGTATTTGTAGGCATTTTGAGGTTTGGGAAACTTTGCCCCTCCTGGTAGGAATGTATATCCCATACGTCACTAGCTCATGGACTCTTGCTAATTACATGAAAGAAATATTTTCATTATACCAAAGCCCACATGCTAAAATCAGACTAAACTATTCTAATCCCAACCATTTTCAATTTCAAATGGAACAAGACGGTATCCGCTTTCTCCTCTCCTTTTTGTAATTGCAATGGAAACACTGGCATCTACAATCAGACAATCCCCTGAAATACATGGCATCATGATCTCCCACACGTACTATAAAATCACTTTATATGCTGATGATGTATTCCTTATCCTAACTAACCCAACTAGGTCTATCCCAGGCCTTCTTACTATCCTTGAAGAATATGGTATACTGTCCAATTTTAAAAATAAACATAACTAAATCGGAACTACTCGGTATCTTGATTTCTGCCATGGACCTCACAAACATACAAAAAAAATTCAACTTCCTTAAACAAACGAAAGCAATCAAATATTTAGGAGTTTATGTCTCGCCATACGCAGATTGCATGATCACATTGAACCATGACCCACTATATCATCAAATACAATCTCTGTTATGCTCTTGGGGGATGAAACCCTTATCGTGGATAGGCAGAATTAACACTCTAAAAATGATGATCCTCCCCAAACTACTATATTTATTTCAAGCCATGCCCATCCCCCTTGCAGAAAGAACCATATTTAAATTCCAAAAACTGTTAAAAAAAAAATCTGGAACCACAAAAGACCCTGGAGTGGCCACTAACACCCTTTACCGTCCAAAAGAACAAGGCGGACTAGGTGTTTCGATTTTATCCCATTATAGAACCGCAACATATTTAACCAGAATAGTAGACTGGTGCAAACACGCTTCTCATAAGGAGTGGGTACAACTGGAACACAACATTATGGGAAATCCACAACTAGGTAACAGATACTGGATACCCCCTAAACTGAGGCCCAATCACCCCAATCCTCCCATTATAATACAAGAAACAGTATTTTGGGACTAAACTATCAAAAAATTTATAAACATCTCTAGCAAACCCTCCCCTTTAACCCCACTGCTGGACAACCCAAACTTTACACTTCAACCACTCTTATAGCCATCCCCACTAAACAATATTGACAGAGCCATTCCCAGCTCTACTTTATACCACAACTCTAAACCCAAATCACAAGAAGAAATAGTCAGACTTTTAGGACCAAATTTGACAACTGGTATACCTATATGCAGCTCTTTCATTATTTACAAAGCCATCCCCACAAACCCTCCTTATCCCATCCCATGACTATCTTCGAAAGCATGTGTAGCAAAGAGATACCCAACAAAGGTATACTGTCAATCTCTTATAAACAAATACTGTCTTCCTCTGCATCCACACTACCCTCATACACATCGAAATGCGAACAGGAGTAAGGAGACACTTTACCAAAAAAAAAAGAATGGCTATACGTGTTCTCTATCATGAATAGATCAACCTCATCCATATATACCTTAGAAATTAACGTCAAATGTCTCAGCAGGTGGTACTACACACCGGCGCTCCTATCCACCATCCTCCCGGGATTTCCGGGGGAGTGCTGGGGGCATTGCGTGGATAAAGGCACACCCACACATATTTGGTGGACTTGTCCAATAGCCCAATATTTTTGGGTATCAATTAAGCTAGAGATAGAATCGGCTTTGTCCTTACACCTTCCCTTGGATATATGGACATTTTTACTTAAACTCAGCAAAATTAGATGCCAACAATGAGCTAAATTGTTCACCCTTATGATAAACTCTGCTAAGAGTCTGGTACCTTTGAACTGGAAAAAGCAAACTCTTCCTCAATTCACAACGCCTAGAAAAATACCATTACACCCAGATCAAAGGCCTAGATGATTACCATAACATCTGCCTCATTTGGGAAGACTATTTAAATAAGAGTTAAAGAAAAGCACTATTACATTATTTTCTAAAAGCCAGACACGAAGCATGGTCATATAAGAGTACTTTAATCTTGTTAAACCCTATTAAGACCAGAACCCACACTAGAAAGCACTGCTAAATATGTCTACACTCTAATGGTAACTTGAACCCAACCATGTAAAAATCCTGATGCACATTTGAGTTAAATGTTTTGAGGGTTTACCTTCCTTCCTTTAGTTACAGTATACTACTCCACCTGAAATATACTTGTATAAATATTGTTCTTTACAGACTTATCAAATTATTCCTTGGACTATGGAATTCCTTTTTTTCAACCACTTTGAAATATAAATCAAGTCCTTCTGTGAACATCATTAAAACTTGTAAAGATCAGTACACAATGTACCAATTTTTCATATGTAACGTAATGTATACCTATGTTAATTTTGTTGTTCAATAAAATCTTTTAAAATATGAAGAGAAAAAAAAAGAAGTAATATAGCCTCTTTCAAAGAAGTGAAACAGGCACACTTTTTTAGATCTATTATTAGCCATTGATGCTGTTAGGACATTCCAGGTCATCCTAAAAGCACTGGGCTTAAATGCTTTTAGGACGAAAGAAAATCCTAACTTTTACGCCGTTCTGCTCCATTCTGGAAACAAATGGTGCCGCTTTAAAGCTCATGATTGCAATGATGATCATGTGCTTCATTGTTCTTTTTTTGTTTTTACGATACGAACTTGGATGGTTGAGTCCGTCCTGAACGGGTTAAGCAAAGCAGACAAAAAAAAAAAAATCAAACCCATAAACAAACATAATAAGGTTTTATTTTACATGGAAATTAAATGTGGAGTGTATTGTCTCTAATAATACTTGGGAAGTTGGGGGGGGGGACAAAGACAAACATCTGATTTCCATTGACTACAAATAAAAGATATTGTTCAGAACATAATAAAAAAAAAAAAACACAAGATACAAAAGGTCAAAACACTTCATAAAAGGATATCCTCACTCACAGTAACAGCAAGAGATGTGCAGAGAAGGATTAAATAAAAAAAAATGTAGCAAAACTCTTCCGCTTAGCTGCCAGAAAAATTTGTAATAAAGCAGACTGGCAAAAGTGGTTGCAGGTGTGTTGATTGACTAAATAACAGAGGTCAAAAAGCGAAGAAAAAAAAAAAACTAGGGGTGGGCATTCAGACCCTTTGTTAGGATCCAAATGCGGAAGAAGGCAGCAGCTTGTGGGATTCAGCTCTTTCCTGAGCCTCATTTTTGATTATGATAGTTCAACACACTAGGATCTGTGCAAACTCAGATCCTAGTGTCTGGAACTTTAACAAAAAGAAATGTGGCTTAAAAAAAGAACTGGATCGCACGAGTGGCTGCCTTCTTCCGTTTTTGAATCCTAACTAAGGATCCGAATGTACACCCCTAGAAAAAACATTTACCCAACAGCCCATTTTATCTAAACACACAAAATACTGGAATAAAAACTTAAAATTGGGTCCTCTGTAAAAGTTACTTTGAAAAAGTCCTTAGAAAATGTCCTAATGTGTGTAATGAAGTTATGGTTAAGGGCCCGATGACCAAAAACTCTCCAGCATGAAGAGAAATCTTTGTTTTTGTTAGTATTATATTTTAATACAGATGTCGCTCACATTTGTACTGCTTCATAGCAAAATTAACATATTTCAATCTAAAAATTTGCTTTTCTAAAATTGTTTAAAGGTCCTTCCAGTACGGACGAGACTTCTTTGCTATTGTCAGACCAGAGAGTTTAGAGAATCGGGTCCTAAAACAGATCTACATTTCAGGTCACATGGTAAAAATCTAGAAACTTAAATAAGTAAAGCAATATTTAAGGTTAAATAAAGTTAAGGCAGCTTCTATGTAACTTAAAACATAATTTATGCTTACCTGATAAATTTCTCTCTTTCCGGATATGGTGAGTCCATGAAATCATCAATTACCAGTGGGAATATCACTCCTGGCCAGCAGGAGGAGGCAGAGCACTACAGCAAAGCTGCTATATGTGTCACTTCCCTTACCCATAACCTCCGAAGGAAAAATGGGAAAAAAAGATAACACAAAAGTAAATTGTGTTTTCTATCCTAAGATTTGGTGAGTCCACTGAATCATCAATTACTAGTGTGAATCAATACCCAAGCTAGAGGACACAGATGACCTAAACAGCAGGCACCACCGCTTGAAGAACCCTTCTCCCAAAAGAAGTTTCAGCTGAGGCAAAAGTATCAAATTTATAAAACTTTGAAACATTATGCAAAGAGGACCAAATTGCAGCCTTCCAAAACTGTTCCACAGAAGCTTCATTTTTAAATGACCAGGAAGAAGAAACGGCCCTCATAGAATGAGCAGTGATTCTCTCAAGAGGTTCATAGGCCAAACGAATAATACTCCTTAGCCAAAGAGAAGTAGCCGTAGCTTTTTTACCCTTTCGCTTCCCAGAAAAAACAAGCAAACAAAGCAGAAGTAGTCTGAAGATAGTACTTCAATGCACACACAATATCTATGTTGTGCAATAAAGGCTCCTTAGGAAAAAAAGAATTAGGACACAAAGAAGGAACCACAATCTCCTGATAAATATTCTTGTTTGAAACAACCTTAGGTAGGAAACCTAATTTAGTACGTAAAACCACCTTATCAGAATGAAAAATAAGATAAGGAGAATCAAACTGCAGAACAAAGGGTTCCGAAACTCTCAGAGCAGAAGAAATAGCAACAAGAAACAAAACCTTCCAAGATAACATCTTGATATCTAAGGAATGCATAAGTTTAAACAGAGCCCGCTGTAAAACTCTAAGAACAAGGTTAAGACTCCAGTGAGGAGTAACAGGCTTAAACACAGGCCTAATCCTAAACAAAGCCTGACAAAAAGATTGCACGTCTGGCGCATCCGCCAAACGCTTATGCGACAAAATAGACAACGCAAAAATCTGACCTTTCAGAGCACTAGCTGACAAACCCTTCTCCAGACCCTCCTGGAGAAAAGACAAAATCCTAGGAATCCTGACTTTACTCCAAGAGTAGCCTCTGGATTCACACCAATACAGATATTTACGCCATATCTTATAGTAAATCTTTCTTGTCACAGGCTTACAAGCCTGAAATATGGTCTCAATGACCGACTCTGAAAACCCAAGCTTAGATAAAATCAAGCGTTCCATCTCCAAGTAGTCAGCTTCAGAGAAACGAGATTTGGATGAAGAAATGGACCCGGAAGTAGAAGGTCCTTCCTCAGAGGGAGTCTCCACGGAGGTGGAGACAACATTTCCACTAGATTTGCATACCAGATCCTGTGAGGCCACGCTGGCGCTAAGAGAATCACCAAACCCTCTCCTGCTTGATTTGAGCAATGACTCTTGGCAGGAGAGCGAAAGGATAAAATATGTATGCTAGACTGAAATCCCAAGGAACCACCAGAGCATCTATTACGAAAGCCTGTGGATCCCTTGACCACAAGCCGTACCTCAGAAGCTTAGCATTATGCCAAGAAGCCATGAGATCCAGTTCTTGCTGCCCCCAATTGAGGATTAAACTGGAAAATACTTCCGGATGGAGTTCCCACTCAACCGGATGAAAGATCTGTCAGCTCAGAAAATCCGCCTCCCAATTGTCCATTCCTAGGATGTGGATCGCAGAAAGACAAGTTGTGAGACTCCCACCACTGGATTAACCGGGCTACCTCTGACATGGCCAAGAAACTCAGAGTTCCCCCCTGGTGGTTGATGTACGCCACCGAAGGGAAGTTGTCCGACTGGAACATGATAAACCGGGCTAAGGCTAGCTGAGGCCAGGTCAGTAGAGCATTGAAAATCGCTCTCAGTTCTAGAATGTTTATAGAGAGAAGTGATTTCTCCCGAGTCCAAACACCCTGAGTCTTCAATGACCCCCAAATTGCTCCCCATCCTAGAAGGCTGGCATCCGTGGTCACGATCACCCAGGAAGGTCTGCAAAAGCAAGTTCCCTGGGAGAGGTGATCCTGAGACAACCACCACAGAAGAGTCTCCCTTGTCGCCTGATCCAGAACTATTTGCAGAGACAGATCCGCATAGTCCCCGTTCCATTGCCTTAACATGCATAACTGCAGAGGTCTGAGATGGAACCGAGCAAACGGAATGATGTTCATGGAAGCTAACATCAGACCAATTGCCTCCATACATAGAGCCACTGACGGCCAAGGAGAGGACTGAAGGACAAGACAAGAGTTGAAGAACTTTGTTTTTCTGACCTCTGTCAGAAATATCTTCACTAGTAAGGAGTCAATTATGGTCCCTAAAAACACTACTCTTGTGGCTTGAATCAGAGAACTCTTTCCCAGATTTACCTTCCAACCGTGGGAGCGAAGAAAAGACAACAAGATCTCTGTATAAGAGATTGCTTGTTGAAAAGACGGCGTCTGAACTAGAATGTCGTCCAGATAAGGAGCAACAGCAATGCCCCGAGACCAGATCATTGCCAAAAGAGCCCCCAGGACCTTTGAGAAAATTCTGGGAGCTGTGGCAAGGCCGAAAAGGTAGAGCCATAAACTGGAAATGATTGTCTAAGAAAGCAAACCTTAGAAACTTGTGATGATCCTGGTGAATGGGAACATGAAGGTACGCATCCTTTAAGTCTATGGTTGTCATAAACTGACCCTCTTGAATCAAATGAAGAATGGAACCTATAGTCTCAATCTTGAAGGACGGTACACTGAGGAATTTGTTTAAATTCCTTAGGTCTAAAATAGGTCTGAAAGTCCCCTCTTTTTTGGAAACCACAAACAGATTTAAATAAAATCCCAGACCCTGTTCCTGCGGAGGAACTTGAACTATAACTCCCAGGGCAAAAAGATCCTTGATACAATTTAAGAACGCCTCTCTTTATCTGGTCTACAGATAATCTTGAGAGAAGAAACCTACCTCTGGGAGGAAAAGTCTTGAATTCTACCTTGTACCCCTGAGATACAATTTCAACGGCCCACAGGTCTGGGACATCTCGTATCCAAGCCTGAGCAATTTGAGAAAGCCTGTCCCCTACTAGATCCGTTCCTGGATCGGGGGGGGGGGCGACCCTTCATGCTGACTTGGAGTCAGCTGCATGCTTCTTAGACTGTTTCCCCTTGTTCCAAGACTGACCAGACTTCCAGGAAGATTTGGATAGTTTCCTGCTTGGAAGAAGAAGCGGAGGGTTTACCTCTAAAGTTACGAAAGAAACGAAAATTACTCTGATGCCCTTTCTGCTTATTCTTCTTATCCTGAGAAAGAAAAGATCCCTTTTCCTCCTGTGATATCTGAAAAAATTTCAGCCAAACAAGGTCTTACCCTTGTAGGGAATAGCTAATAACTTAGATTTAGAAGAAACATCCGCAGACCAGGATTTTAACCAAAGGGCTCTGCGAGATAGAACCGCAAAACCAGACATTTTTGCTCACAGTTTAATGACCTGTAAGGAAGCATCTGAAATAAAGGAATTGGCTAACCTTAAGAGCCTTAAAGGGATACTAAACCCAATTTTTTTCCTTTCACGATTCAGATAGAGCATGAGATTTTAAGCAGCTTTCAAATTTACTCCTATTATCAATTTTTCTTTGTTCTCGTGTTATCTTGATTTGAAAAAGCAGTAATGTAAGCTTTAGAGCCAGACCATTTTTTGTTCAGCACCTGGGTAGCACTTGCTGGTTTGTGGCTAAATGTAGCAAACCAATCAGCAAACGTTACCGAGGTGCTGAACTAAAAATAGGCCGGCTCCTAACCTTTTATTACTGCTTTTTCAAATCAAGATAACATGAGAACAAAGAAAAATTGATAATAGGAGTAAACTAGAAAGTTGCTTAAAACTGCATGCTCTATCTGAATCACGAAAGAAAAAAAACAGAATTTATGCTTACCTGATAAATTACTTTCTCCAACGGTGTGTCCGGTCCACGGCGTCATCCTTACTTGTGGGATATTCTCTTCCCCAACAGGAAATGGCAAAGAGCCCAGCAAAGCTGGTCATATGATCCCTCCTAGGCTCCGCCTACCCCAGTCATTCGACCGACGTACAGGAGGAAATATGCATAGGAGAAACCATATGATACTGTGGTGACTGTAGTTAGAGAAAATAATTCATCAGACCTGATTAAAAAAACCAGGGCGGGCCGTGGACCGGACACACCGTTGGAGAAAGTAATTTATCAGGTAAGCATAAATTCTGTTTTCTCCAACATAGGTGTGTCCGGTCCACGGCGTCATCCTTACTTGTGGGAACCAATACCAAAGCTTTAGGACACGGATGAAGGGAGGGAGCAAATCAGATCACCTAAATGGAAGGCACCACGGCTTGCAAAACCTTTCTCCCAAAAATAGCCTCTGAAGAAGCAAAAGTATAAAATTTGTAAAATTTAAACACCAAAAAACTCTTAGCCATCTCCGTGGAGATGTTGCCTGTGCAACGGCAAAGAGAATGACTGGGGTAGGCGGAGCCTAGGAGGGATCATATGACCAGCTTTGCTGGGCTCTTTGCCATTTCCTGTTGGGGAAGAGAATATCCCACAAGTAAGGATGACGCCGTGGACCGGACACACCTATGTTGGAGAAATTGGGGTCAGTATCCCTTTAATCCTGTCCTGGATCTCCTCAAGAGGAGTATCTGTCTGAATAGAATCAGACAAAGCATCAAACCAGTAAGCTGCAGCGCTGGTAACAGTAGCAATACACACCGCAGGCTGCCATTGAAGACCTTGGTGAACATACATTTTCTTTAATAATAGGAGATGGAGAAAAAGGAATACCAATAATCTCAGAAGCATGGTCTGGAACTGGAAAAACCTCCACCGCAGTGGGAACATCAAAATACTTGTTCAGCTTACTAGACTTCTTAGGGTTAACAACGATAGTAGCATCGGAGTCATCCAAGGTAGCCAAAACCTCCTCAAGTAACAAGCTGAGGTGTTCCAGCTTAAATCTGAAGGACACAGCTTCAGCATCAGTAGAAGGAATTATACTGCCTGAATCCGAAATTTCACCCTCAGATGCACAAATATCAGACTTCTGAGGGGAAAGACTTTGATTAGCCACCTCAGGATCAGAAACCTTACTTACCGTTTCTTTAAAATTCCTTTTTGCGTTTTTCCTGCAGCATGGGAAAAGCAGACAGTGCCTCAGATACTGCAGAAGATACATGGGCAGCAATATCTTGCAAAATGACTCCAGACGGAGCATGAGAGGAAACGCAGGGCATTGCATGTGCAGATGAATAGGATTGGGACGCTTGAGGAGACAGCTGCGGCACATCTGAAACAGGAGGCTCCTGAACAGCATCCACCTTAGCTAATGATGGCTCATAATCAAAAAATCTATTTTTATAAGCTAAAGTTCTTTCAATACATGAAGAACAAAAAGGTACTGGCTGTTCCACCTGAGCATCAAAACATAAGCTACAGGTAACATCCTGCACAGCCTCCTGAACCACAAAACAAAAAAAAAGCAGCAACTTTTTTTAAAGTTTATTTTTTATCTTTTAACAAAGGATATAATACAGAACCAAAAAAAAAAATATATCAAATCAAGTAAACATACCCCAGGTAACACTCTACACCTCAGCAGAATTACTGAGGTGCCCTAAGTGTCATACAACCCGCAGCAAACTGAGGAAAAAACAATCCTGTTTACAATCCGGATTTCCAGAAAAGCAAAAACAGCAAGAAGCCTTCTAAACAGCAGAGCATCAGAAATATCCGCACCTCACTCTTACAGAAAGTGGGAAAAAAAGCACCAAAAAAAACGGACATCAAAGAATCAGAACCTCCCTAAAAGGGGCGGTCCTACCGCAAACAAAAAAGGCATTTTCTTTTAAAACAACTTTTTTGAAAACATGTTTAAAAACGAATAAACCCCCCCCAAAAAGTACATAATCCATTACTAAAAACGGATCCTTACTGAGCCATCAATAAAATAAATAACTCCTCACACTAACTGTGATATACCTTTAAGGCATATCCCTCCCACTTTCCTCTCTCCCTATTTAATCACCTTCATGCCTTCTATTCACTGCCTGATAATTGATGTTACCTCTAAGGAGAATCATCCTTTTTTGCTCTCCTGGCTACTTTATTCTTATTTCACAGGTTCACCTGTCACCTTGGGAAACCTCCTGGAATTACCTTTATATTGCTATCCAGATTCAACTGACAACCTGCATTACCTTCTCTCCTTTGCTATCAATAGGTATTCGCAGGCTGTCACAAATCTCCCTTGCGGCGCTCCAGCTGCCTCCTCGCCGAAACCGGAACTGAATCACACTCGCTCAGTCGGAGCTACCGCTGAGACGCCACAACGCTCTGCCGCTCTGATCTTCAGTTCACGGTCTGTACTTACTTACTTTATCAAACCAAAGGTATAATCGTTCCTACTAACCTTATGCTGGCTAAGTGTATAATTTGTGAACTGCAAGTATCTCTCTGACATTTCTACCCTAGATTATAACAAGGTGAATTACTTATCTGAGTGAGTGTGTGAAAACAGACTATAACTTAGAAACTACTTATCCTGTTATATTCTCTAATCTATTCTATTTTGCATTATACTGATTTGCATCATTGAATTCACTGAACTAGTGTTTTCTGTATTCGCTTATCTTGTTGCTATATAAGGTTTAATTTTCATTAAAGATATAAACCAGAATCTCACCACATTACAGTAACTGCTCACAGATACTCTGCCATAAGTTTAAGCACCAACTTTTAGACAGAATTATCAAAGGAGCAACAATTCTACTATATACTTGTTAGAAATAAAACATTTAAATATACAACATAACAGTATTATCAGGCCTAAATCAATATTGCCATATTATGGATCCCACAGAGATTCAAAAGGCATTTAACAATATCCATCAAAAATTGGATTATCTGGCTCGTGGTCTAACAGAAGTACAGGCAGAGACCACAACGTTAAAAGCTTTAGTAAAAGACTGTTTAACACCTAAAACCTCTGAAATCCCAGAACCACAAGTACAACCCCCAACTCCTTTTTCAGGCAAGAGATCTGCTTTCAGAGATTTCAAAAATTCCTGTCTTCTATTATTTACTCTAAAACCTCGCACATATCACACTGAAAGATTGAAAGTGTGCACTACCATCTCCTACCTCTCAGGAGAGCCCCGCACATGGGCAAACAATTCTATTTTGAATCAAACAATTCTATCCTTGATTCCCTACAGGATTTCTTTGCTGCTATGTCTGAGTTATATGAGGATGCTCACACACAGCTAATAGCAGAGACTAAGCTTCGCTCCCTTAAGCAGGGAAAGCGTACTGTGGAGGAGTATACCACGGATTTCCAGCTATGGGCGACTGACTCTCAGTGGAATGAGGTCAGTCTCCGAAATCAATTCAGACTGGGTTTATCAGAAGTCCTAAAGGACGAGCTATCTCGCCTAGACATGCCAGAAACTCTCTCTGCTTTGATTAAACTTAGTACTACTCTTGACAGACGAATTAGAGAACGAAAGGCTGAAAAAGGAGGATTTGAGACCTCTCCTAGACAAAATTACCCAACTACCTCTCATCATGATAAAACAACACCTATGGAAATAGGCGCAATAAGGGGTCACTTGACCCTTGAGGAAAAGACTAGAAGGAGACTTTCAAACCTTTGCATGTACTGTGCAAAGAAAGACCATGCTGTCTCGGACTGCCCATTACTGGACATACAAAAGAGGGGTAAGAATGTTACCTTAGAACATATTAAAACTGATCTTACAAATCAACTAACTATCTCTCTCTCTCTACAGTGGGACCAAAACAATCTTCAGAATAAAGCATTTATTGACTCTGGGGCTTCAGGGATATATATCAACACTGATTATGTATTGGTTAATAAAATACCCACGGTGTGCAAACAAATCCCTGTGTTTGTTAAATTAATTGATGGTTCCTCTATACAAAATGGTCCTATAACACACCATACTATACCTTTATTGATCACAACCACAAATGGACACACTGAATATTTATCATTTGATATCCTCCCAATTGCTATGCATACCATAGTACTAGGTTATAAATGGTTAAAGACCCATAACCCTCAAATAGATTGGTCACTCCATCAAATAAAATTGCAATCAGATTATTGCTTAAAGACATTTTTTCCACAAACACACATAGCAAATATACAGAGTATTCCAGAGGTTTATCAGGATTTGGCGGATGTCTTTAATCTAAAAGAGGCGGAGAATCTCCCTCCGCATAGAATTTTTGATTGCCCCATTGAATTAATCCCTGGCTCTCAAATACCTCATGGTAGAATTTATCCCATGTCTCAAAAAGAGCTCAAGGATTTACGTTTATATTTAGATGAAAATCTAAAAAAGGGGTTTATCACACATTCAACATCACCGGCAGCTGCAGGCATGTTTTTCGTTAAAAACAAAGATGGCACTCAAAGACCAATCATAGACTATAGGGC
The DNA here is from genome assembly GCF_027579735.1 of Bombina bombina. Lineage (NCBI taxonomy): Eukaryota > Metazoa > Chordata > Amphibia > Anura > Bombinatoridae > Bombina > Bombina bombina. The sequence goes on along the minus strand of NC_069502.1, from coordinate 932,079,434 downwards.
TCTAAACAGTATCACAGTAAAGAATCGCTATCCTTTACCCTTGATCCCTGAGTTATTAGAAAGGCTTACTGATGCCACAATATTTACCAAACTTGATCTGAAGGGTGCATATAACTTAATTCGAATAAAAGAAGGAGACGAGTGGAAAACTGCTTTCCGCACCAGATACGGTCTTTACCAATACAACGTTATGCCTTTCGGTTTATGCAATGCCCAACAACCTTTCAACATTTCATAAATGAAATATTTCATGATTTGATTGACGTATGTGTCATCATCTATTTAGATGACATCTTAGTCTACTCACGTACTTTATTAGATCACGAAAAACATGTTAGATGGGTTCTCACAAGACTAAAAGAACACAAACTATATGCAAAACAAGAAAAGTGTATTTTTCACGTCAATCAAATAAAATTCTTAGGTTACATCACAACACCCAATACTATAAGCATGGATTCAGATAAAATTAAAGCTATTTTGGATTGGCCCACCCCCACTACCGTAAAAGCTTTACAAAGATTCTTAGGTTTCTCGAATTTTTACAGAAAATTCATTCATAACTTTTCTGTTATAGTGAAACCTCTTACTTCACTAACCAGTAGCAAGATAAGATATCTTTGGACTGAGGAGACCCAAAAGGCTTTTCACGCCCTAAAGAAATGTTTTTCAACTGCCCCTGTTTTAACTCTACCAGATTATCAACAACCATTTGTTTTAGAGGTAGATGCCTCCAATTCTGGTATTGGCGCAGTCTTATCACAACACGATAAAACATCCACTCTTTTACATCCTATCGCATATTACTCAAGAACATACTTACCAGCTGAAAAAAATTATAGTATTGGGGACAAAGAGTTGTTAGCCATTAAGAACTCTTTGGAACATTGGAGACACTTGTTAGAGGGCACTGAAGTACCATTCACGATTTATACTGATCATAAAAATTTAGAGTACTTAAAGAAAAATAAGACTCTCTCTGCCCGCCAAGTTCGTTGGTCTCTTTTTCTAGATCGTTTCAATTTCAAACTAACATATAAACCAGGGGTTCTAAACATGAAAGCTGATGCTTTATCCAGACAACATGATAACCAACATGATAAGATCTTAGCTTCCCCAATTATCCCGCAACAAAAGATAATAGGATGTTTCACAATATTCGAAAATGAAGTACTAACTGCACTCATAAACGACTCAAATATACCCAACTCATGTACCAAAGATGCATCCACAGGTCTATACTATCACAAAAACAAACTCTATGTACCAGATCCCTTACGGAAAACAGTTCTAACCTATACACATGACAATGTTCTATCAGGACATACAGGCATACAAAAAACTATTGAACTCACAAGAAGATTTTTCTGGTGGCCACAGATGGAACAATATATTACCAATTATGTTTCCTATTGCGATATTTGCGCAAGGAATAAACTAGACCATAAAAAGCCTATTGGGTTATTAGCATCCATACCAATACCTGATAAGCCCTGGACAACAATCTCGATGGATTTCATTGTTGACTTACCACTTTCACAAACATACAACACAATATTCGTTGTTGTAGATCATTTAACCAAACTTGCTCATTTTGTTCCATTGAAGTCCCTTCCTACTGCAAGTACAACAGCTAAAGCTTTTATAGATTCTATCGTACGCTTACATGGCTTACCCAAAGTCATAATATCTGATAGGGGAACTCAGTTCACCTCAGCCTTCTGGAGGTCCTTATGTAAAATCCTGCAGATTGATGTCAGGTTTTCAACTGCTTTCCATCCTCAAACAAATGGACTAACAGAGATTAAACCAAACCCTCGAACAATATCTCAGATGTTATATTACCCATTTACAGGATGATTGGGTCACATACTTACCGTTAGCAGAATTCTCCTATAATAATTCAATGTCATCTTCCACTAAAATGACTCCATTCTACGCAACTTATGGTTATCACCCAATCTCTATTACTCTATCAAAGGTAACTGTTAACTCTCCAAGTGCTACAGATTACACATCATCTTTACAACAACAGTTGGACATTTTGAAGACCCATCTTCAAGATGCAAAGGAAAGACAGAAGAAATATTACGATCAAAAACATAGAGAAACCCCAAAATATAAGATCGGTGATCTTGTCCTTCTATCCACCAAACATCTCAAACTGCAATTACCTAGCAAGAAACTCGCTAACCAATTTCTAGGTCCATTCCCTATTGAAAAGGTCATAAACGAGAATGCAGTCCGTATAACCCTGCCGAAGGATTTTAGGATACATAATTCTTTTCATATTTCTCTATTAAAGCCATATAAATCGGACCCTTCAAGACAACATCTAGTTCCTCCAGCCCCAATCTTGATTGATGGTCAGGAGGAATTTGAAGTGGAGAAGATTCTTGATTCCCGTTTGAGACACTGACGATTGGAGTATTTGGTCAAGTGGAGAGGTTACGGTCCGGAGAATTCGTGGCATTCCCATTCGGAGGTCCATGCACCTGTATTGGTGCGCCGGTTTCACCACAAGTATCCTTTCAAACCTCATCTGGGGTCTTCTGGAGTGGTCCCTTGAGGGGGGGGAGATGTGATATACCTTTAAGGCATATCCCTCCCACTTTCCTCTCTCCCTATTTAATCACCTTCACGCCTTCTATTCACTGCCTGATAATTGATGTTACCTCTAAGGAGAATCATCCTTTTTTGCTCTCCTGGCTACTTTATTCTTATTTCACAGGTTCACCTGTCACCTTGGGAAACCTCCTGGAATTACCTTTATATCGCTATCCAGATTCAACTGACAACCTTCATTACCTTCTCTCCTTTGCTATCAATAGGTATTCGCAGGCTGTCACAAATCTCCCTTGCGGCGCTCCAGCTGCCTCCTCGCCGAAACCGGAAGTGAGTCACACTCGCTCAGTCGGAGCTACCGCTGAGACGCCACAACGCTCTGCCGCTCTGATCTTCAGTTCACGGTCTGTACTTACTTACTTTATCAAACCGAAGGTATAATCGTTCCTACTAACCTTATGCTGGCTAAGTGTATAATTTGTGAACTGCAAGTATCTCTCTGACATTTCTACCCTAGATTATAACAAGGTGAATTACTTATCTGAGTGAGTGTGTGAAAACGGACTATAACTTAGAAACTACTTATCCTGTTATATTCTCTAATCTATTCTATTTTGCATTATACTGATTTGCATCATTGAATTCACTGAACTAGTGTTTTCTGTATTCGCTTATCTTGTTGCTATATAAAGGTTTAATTTTCATTAAAGATATAAACCAGAATCTCACCACATTACAGTAACTGCTCACAGATACTCTGCCTTAAGTTTAAGCACCAACTTTTAGACAGAATTATCAAAGGAGCAACAATTCTACTATATACTTGTTAGAAATAAAACATTTAAATATACAACATAACACTAACAGTGCCTGCAAAAACTGCCATAAAAACCTGCACCCTGATAGGAATAATAAAAAACATCCCCCTGCAGCGTTTCAGCTGAATAAGTGATAAATTTTTCCCTGCTACATAGAAAAATAAAATTGGCACTTACCTTAATATTCATCTGTCCAGCAGCAGGAAAGCTCACCTGGTTTGAGAGGATGCCATCCCTCACATGGACCTGTGGAAATACAGAAAGACTGAGTAAACTTATTCAGGCTATCTAAAATAGGGCAGCAAAATGTTTTGGGAAAACGCAGTGAGGATTATACCCCACAAGTTCCCAGTTTGCTTAAAAGCCACCACTGCCCTACTGAAGAGACTGACATGGGCTAAGGCAAACCTACTCTGCTTTAAAATAAAAAAAATCATGATTGTAGATCAGACACTAAAACTTCACCTCCTTCTTGCTCCGCAGGCAAAGAGAATGACTGGGGGTTATGGGTGACATATATAGCAGCTTTGCTGTAGTGCTCTTTGCCTCCTCCTGCTGGCCAGGAGTGATATTTCCACTAGTAATTGATGATTCCGTGGACTCACCATGTCTTAGGAAAGAAAAGTGTATTTAAATTATTTTTTTTTTGATCATGCATATGAAAGAACCATACTTTTTTTTCATAGTTGTATTCACTTACTGATAAAACCAACTCCCACGGCTATATTGGTGGACTAGGACATGAAAATAAAATTACTTTCTTAAATGCAAAAAAAAAGACAATGTCTGTTTAAATGTGCAGTTTCACACATTGTATAATAAAACAAATCTTCTGACAATGAGGAATATTTGATGTATTTGTAACAGATTTTAATCATCTCAAGGATTATGAAAAAATTGAAAATATGGTGAGATGAAAAGTTTCATTGGAGTCAAAATGGGGAAACTATATACTCTACCATTGCATATGGAATTATTAACATTTAAACAGATTGAGCCTTAATGTGGCATTATATACAATGATGTTATGACATTAACATTGTTTGTAGTAAAGTCAATAGACCACTAAATATAGTATCATTGAGTAACATACAATAAAAAGACGTTACTTTGAGTAGTAGAATATTATCTGTCAAATTTGAATTTTAATACAATTTTCCCTTCCCCCTGTAACTTGTGACAATCACAAAATGCATATATAGTTATACTATGCACTTCTGCACATGCTCAGTAGGAGCTGGAGCCTCAGAAAGTGTTCACATAAAAAGAATGTGCATGTTTTGTTAAAGGGACTGTCAAGTCCAAACAAAACTTTCATGATTTAAATAGGGCATGTAATTTTAAACAACTTCCCAATTTACCTTCATCACCAATTTTTCTTTGTTCTCTTGATATTCTTATTTGAAAGCTAAACCTAGGAGGTTCATATGCTAATTTCTCAGACCTTGAAGACGGCCTCTAATCTGAATGCATTTTGACAACTAGAGGGCATTAGTTCATGTGTTTTGTATAAATAACATTGAGCTCATGCATGTGAAGTGACCTAGGAGTGAGCACTGACTGGCTAAAATGCCAGTCTGTCAAAAGAACTGAAATAAGGGGGCAATCAGCAGAAACTTAGATACAAGGTAATTACAGAGGTAAAAAGTATATTATCATAACTGTTTTTATTATGCAAAACTGGGGAATGGGTAATAAAGGGATTATCTTTCTTTTTAAGCAACAAAAAATTCTGGTGTTGACTGTCCCTTTAATGGAAGTATATTGAAAAGTCTTTTTAATTTACATGCTTTATCTAAATCACTAAACTTTCACTTTGAATTTAGTGGCCCTTTAAGACCACTATAAATTTGTGACGATAAACGAATGCCTTATATCATTGATAGGTGATAAAGTACACAGGAGCATATCCACATATTTAACAAGAGCACCAACATTTTCATACTAATTAGTACATAGCGCATTAGAAAAACTTTAAATATATAAAAACAATTTTGCTATTTTAAGCAATACAAATGTTGTGTCCATTTGACAGCATATTGGCATTACAATTACACTTTGGTTAATATTTTGAGGTTACAAGTGTTTAATCTCAATTTAGAAATAGTAATATGGTAGAGGTTGATGTAGGTTTAGTTTAATTCATTAGCCTGTAAGGCAGGAAAGAACCAATCGCAAGTGTTTTCACCCCAAATATAGCTGTCCTTATGCACATGCCTCGAGAAACGCAACTGCATCTGATGAGCCCCAAAGAGGTAAATGTACGCCTGGATTGACCGTTTTTAAGTTACTTTAAAGCAGGGGTGTCCAAACCTTGCTCTCCAGAGGTTTTGGAACTACATTTCCCATGATGCTCAGCAAGATAAAATGCTGGCTGAGCATCATCGGAAATGTAGTTCCAAAACCTCTGGAGAGCAAAGTTTGGACACCCCTGCTTTAAAGCAATTAAGAAACCACATCAAGAAGCAATTTTCCTTGCTCACTTTAATTTTGCATATAATCTACCCATATAAAAAGTCTTCCACCATCAGGGCTAAATAATCTTTAATTTTAAGTGGTTCGCTCATTTTTATAAATCCTGAAATCCATTATTTGTAGTCCTGCTATTCCCAAGCATGAAATGCTTTCTACAAACATTCACTAATCATTTTCACAGAAGACCCCAAAACCATGTGCACAAGATTTTAAAGGCTGATTTCTAGGCAATAAGCTTCAGGTCCGGTCAAATACTTATAGAAATGTACAGACAAAAATAAGTGTAAGTATAAAAAAAAATATATATTTTAGTTAGTAAAGTTATATGTAAAGCTAATTTGAATATATGTAGATTAGATGGAAAATTTAGCAGCATGGAGTAAAAAGATGCTATTGCCACAGCTCACTTTTACAGATAAACTGATGGGGTTTTTTTTTTAACAACAACTATAACACTATGTATTATATTGGTATGGCCTAGAAGATTAATATTCTCTTATTGTGTTACTATTACAAAGTGTGCTAATCTGCCTGTGTTGCCCCTGGGATTTTTAGTTTTAAAGTCAGATGTTCAGTGTGATGTATTATGCTAATCTATTGCTATAAACTGCTGAATCAGCCAAACTTAGTACTTTCATTATTTATTATTTGCTCAAATTCATTTTTTAGCTTTCATAATCTTAGATCTAATCATCCTGTAATAAGTTATTATAATACTAGTCCTAAAGCCTGTGTACACGGGCCATTTTTTGCAGTACAGCGGTCCCACCCCTTGCTCTCTCTCTCTCCCCCTCTCGTTTGCCCTCTCTCTCCCCCCTCTCGTTTGCTCTCTCTCTCCCCCCTCTCGTTTGCTCTCTTTCTCCCCCCTCTCGTTTGCTCTCTCTCTCCCCCCTCTCGTTTGCTCTCTCTCTCCCCCCTCTCGTTTGCTCTCTCCTCTTTTGCTGTCTCTCCCCCCTCTCTTTTGCTGTCTCCCCCCCTCTCTTTTTCCGTCTCTCCCCCCTCTCTTTTGCCGTCTCTTCTCCCCCCCTCACTTTTGACGTCTCTCGCCCCCCTCTCTCATCCTCTCTTTTGCAATCTCTCACCCCTCTCTCTTTTGCTGTCTCTCCCCCTCTCTTTTGCTGTCTCTCTCCCCCTCTCTTTTGCTGTCTCCCCCTCTCTCTCTTTTGCTGTCTCTCTCCCTTTTGCCGTCTCTCTCTCCCTCTCTCTTTTGCCGTCTCTCTCTCCCCCTCTCTCTCTCTTTTGCTGTCTCTCTCTCCCCCTCTCTCTCTTTTGCTGTCTCTCTCTCCCCCTCTCTCTCTTTTGCTGTCTCTCTCTCCCCCTCTCTCTCTTTTGCTGTCTCTCTCTCCCCCTCTCTCTCTTTTGCTGTCTCTCTCTCCCCCTCTCTCTCTTTTGCTGTCTCTCTCTCCCTCTCTCTTTTGCTGTCTCTCTCTCCCTCTCTCTTTTGCTGTCTCTCTCTCCCCCTCTCTCTCTTTTGCTGTCTCTCTCTCTCCCCCTCTCTCTTTTGCTGTCTCTCTCGCCCTCTCTTTATCCCCCCTCTTCTTCTCTCTCTATCCCCCCTCTTTAGAGCTCTCTGTCTCTCGGCATCTGGCCCCGCCCATGTTGCACCCGCCTGCCCACACCCACTCCGCCACCACACAACGCCAGGTCAGTTGGAAGGCCAAGTGTGTTTGTCCTTGCGCGCAGTCTCTACTGCGCATGACAGCTTCGGACAAACACACTTGGCCTTTTATTATATAGGATATCTAAGTGAGAGAGAGCTCCTGGTCACTTCTTGTAATCCAAAAAGGAGATGGTTTTTTTCGTCCCATTACACAAAAGCTTATGACAAAACAAATTCAAAACACACACATTTTAAATACTCATTTAGCTGTAACAAAGAAAATGACTAGTGTCCCTTTAAACAATATTGTATAAATAATATTCTCACATAAAAGATGCTTTATGTAAGTTTACAATGTAAAAGATAAGCAAAAATACTTATCGATCAGTCCACTATTCTGAGAATTTTTTTCACCTCCAGATTAGTTGGTTATCCTCAACTTTATTAATTGTTGTAATTTTAGCATATGGCTTCTCATGTTCATTAGCTTACATTTTATGGTGATTTCTGAGCCTCAAGTTGAGAGTTCTGCCCTCAGAGTAGGAAGTATGTAAGGAAATAAACTAGTTATTTACCCACTAATATTGACTTCTTTAAAAAAAAATAAAAAAATGATATCAATAATAATATCAGTGTACCTGGTGGTAATTGAAGTGTTTGAGGTGGTTAAATCATGTGCACAAACCCAAAATGAAAAAAACTATAGGCAGGCAAGGTGCAAACATAAAATTATTTTTCAAAAATTGTATTTGAAATGTACAAATACCACTTATTATGTTTAAGTTATACAGAGGATTCTCACCTAAGTTTACTAAACATTTTTTTTGTAAATGCACAGGTTTTCAATCTACCCAACAACATTTGCAAGAACATTGAAAGTTGAGTAAGAACATAGTATTGCAAATTTGAGAGATCAATGTAATTTAATCATATGGCAGAGTGAGTATATGTATAGTTTAAAAATAATTAAAACAAAACTACCATATTACATTTCAGACTGGAAATTCACGTAACAAAACACTTAAATTTTCAATATTTCAGATAAAAAGACATTCACAACTATTGACTGCTTTTTACACATTCCTTTCAATTTTATAACTTGAAATATTTTTTTTTTCATTTTTTGTCATTTATTTTGTTATGGTTTACAAAATACATATAAAAACAAATGCCCAAAAAAAGATTATTTTTTTTAATAATAATAAAAGCACTTGGGGTAATATTGAACAAATAGAATGATATTTAATACACACGTTTGCACGTATTTAACCCTGTGTAAGAGAGAGAAGGTACGTTTAAAAAAAATGACCTAAACAAGTACAAACTAACAACTTCACAAAAAGTTATATAAAAGAACATATCCGGTTTTACAAAAAAACGCAGTATAAGGCGGCAAGAATTTGCAAGTTACAAAGTCAGCTTGGAAAGGAGAGGTTGCAATTTTGTCTTAAAGGCTTGAAATATATTGGATCTTGGTTACCAGTTGTCCAGAAAATCAAAGCCCGTCTTCAAAAGAACGCTACTAGTGTTAATCTACAATGGTAGAGAAAGAGAAAAGGAAAAATGTTAGAGTAGAATTGGCTTACTTTGTTTTTTCTTTAAAAAATGTTCTATCAGCTAGCGATACAGCCACTAATATGGAATTACTTTACAAAATTGTATACATTTTTGGAGGTCAGAAATGTTCTTATTTCCTTGGTTGAATTTTGAATGCAATTTAAACTACTTTATAGTAGTTGGAAGCAAACACATTTTTTCTATGTATAAAAAGTAATAATACATACAAGTAATTTACTGAAATTATTATTTTTTTAATTTTACAACACAGTTTGTTCAATGCCTTTTTACATATACCTTGTTGGCTACCAAACAGGAAGCTGCATAGTCTATATCCCTTAGACCAACAATAATTGGTGGCCATTTTGAAATTGTTAATGTATACAAGGTAAGGGTAACTGCATCAAACCAATCACTTCTCCAAGAAAGAAAAATAATCATTAATGATTAGTTATTTTTAATACATGTATTTAAAAAAATAATAATAATTTGCATTTATTTGCAGTCCAGGGACACACCTCCTGAAAAAAAAAAAACCTTAGTGCATCCTATATGCTTTGGCAAATTAGTGACAGATATAAACAACCTTTTTACACTGATCAAGCAATCACCAAGTAGTCTGTAGGATGGTGGGGGGTAGTTGAAAACACTATAATTTTTAGATTTAAATTACAGTAACAGTAGGAAAAATAAATTATAACTAAGCCCTTATCTCCCCTCCTGTTTGTTCTAGAGGGACACCCCCTCATTTGAAAGTTCATACCCCCTCTTACAAATGAGGGGTCACTTGCCCTCCTCGGATGTTGGTGATAACCATTCAAAAATGGTGGTCAGCTGCCTCACTAGAATCAAAGTGATTTCTAGTGGTGGGGGAGGGGGGCTACAAAAGAGTAGTTTTAACTAGATCCCTTCTTTCAAATGATGAACTCCCCTCTTATTTCCAATAAGGGGTCAAACCTCCTCTAATTTTCAGTTGATTGTCACAGCAATAGTGATCACCTGCCCCAAGTAGACATATTGTGTTTGAGGAGGGGGTACTTTTATAGCCCCCATTCCTCCTCATAAAACACAAAAGGTGTAGGAGACCCCTGTTTAAAAGAACAGAGCCCCCCCCCCTTTCTAGTATAGGGTCTCACACCTCTTTCATTAGTAGATGATAGCCATTTTTATGCCAATCACCCACTATTTGGGGAATAGTGGCCACAAAGTTGCCCCTATCCCCTAAAGGCACCATACAACACACATACACCCAATATCCCTCACATAATCAAATGAGTTGTCTCAAGCCCCTTTAAATAGCAGGTGATTGCTATAGAAATGGCAATCCCCTGTATACTTGGTGCCATTTACAGTCATCTGAGCTATAAAAATGGACCCTTGCACCCCAAAATGTGCACTACCACAAAGCAAGTGACCCCTCTTGTGGGTGGAGTTGGTAGTGGCTAAGCAGTCCGTTTCTATAAAACAAAAACCAGGACATTTCTAAAGCGGAACAAAATAGTCAGGAAAAATGTGGAACAAGTCGGAGCTTTGCTATTTAAATAGAAATCAGGATAACAAAATGTAAAGAACTGCTGCAGTTCCAACATAGACATGTATGATTTGCCCGCCATCTTGTTTAAAGCTCGTCATATCTAAATATAATTTTTTTCCCTGGCTTTTAAAAAAGCATGCTTGGATATACCTTTAATATTAGGAACTGGCTCCAAAGATTCAATTTAAAAATCTGTAAACCAATGCCTTTACAAAAGGGACTGTAAGGTCAAAACTAAACTTTAATGATTCAGAAAGTAAATGCAATTTTGAAAATCTTACCAATTTACTTCTATTATCCAATATGCTTCATTTTCCAGGTATCCTTTATTGAAAAGCATATCTAGGTAGGCTCAGAAGCAGTACTGTACTACTGGGAGCTAGCAAGTGATTGGTGTCTGTACACCATATGCAATATGCTCAGCTTTCTCCCAGTGGAGCAGTGCTGCTCCTTCCTTAAAAAAAAAAAAAAAAGGATATGAAGAGAATGAAGTAAATTTAATAATAGAAGTACACTGAACGTTGTTTAAAATTGTATGTTCTATCCCAATCATGAAAGAAAATATATTTCAGCAGTTCTCATAAAGAAGTAACAGGCACTACTGACAGTTACAATTGTGATTATTAGTACTTGGCCTGTTTGTAGTCATAAACTCAACAGATGATTATAATTCCCTTCCCTCAACCAATTATCCAGGACAAACATATTTTTATTCATTCATTTATATTATGCACAACATTTGGAAAATTAGATTTAAAGAAACTGGAAGATAGGATAACTAGAATTAGAGGAAATTAATCCAGATATTAGATCATTTTACCTTGTGTCCTTATTTAAATTATATGCACAGATAATGTGGTTGTTTTACAACAGCGAGAAGAGACAGACACAGACAGAGAGACAGAAAGACAGACACACACAAAGAGAGAGAGAAAAAAAATAAGAAAAGTGTGAGAAAGAAAGCGAGAGAAAGAAAGAATATTAGATTGAAAGCGAGAAACAGGGATCACAATTGCACACACAAAATGAGAACTATTAGAAAAAATATAATTCAAGGAATATACAAAAATGAATATTCTAAAGAGCACGACCAGTTAATAAAAAAAACAAATAAAACGTGATTTCCGTAGTTAACATTCAGAGAGAAAAAAAAAGCACTAAAAGAATTAAAAAGTATTTGAACTGTGAGCAATATTCGCCTAGGGTTGATTTAAAATCACAGAAGAAAAACAAAAGTCGAATACTAACCTGTGAGAAGAGAGCAGACTCATCCTTTTCTTCAGTTTCCTGGATTATACGTTTACCTGGTGGTGCCGGTGCCTCTGGTTCTGGAAGAAAAACATCATCTAAAGTGCTGACAGAGGACTGACTTGGTCGAGGCTTCTCCAAATCCACATTTACAGAAGCCATGCTGGGAGTAGTTGTTTTTGGTTGCCAAGTCACCACAGATGTTTTTTCTGTTTTTTCTTGCTTGACTGTATCTTTTTCCTTCTGACAGGGGTCTTGTCTACAGCAAACCGTGAGAGGCTTCTCACCCTTTTCCAAGGACTTTATTTGACTGGGGGTCAGTGAATGAAATTCCGACTGTGAGCCTTCGATCCTGGAGCGTTCCATGCTGATCTTCCAGAAGGGTGACTCCTCCTCTTTTCTGGCTGGTGCGGACCCGTCACCACTTGGAGTTTTAGGAACCTGAGTAACCTTAGGAGGCTGGTTGCCATGTGGCGTCTTGATTTGGTTGCTTTGGCTGATGGCTTTTGGAGTTTGCTTTTGCTCTGTGTGCACCGGAGCATTTGATGATTCTTGAGTAGAAGAACTAATATTGAAGTCCATCTGACTCTGCAAATTGAAAACCAAAAAGGTTAATTTGTTTCCAAAAAACTACAATACCAGCTGGGGCTCTGGCACAAAACAGGAGAAGGCGGGGGAACTAAAAATGGAATTTAAAAATTTCCAGTGTTCTTTAATATTGTAATATTGGGGGGAAAATAGATACCAGAACTGAACAAATGGGAAAGGAAAGTTGAAGAAAATCTTAGAAGAATATTTTTATTTGAAAGAAGGGAAAATAGAAAAAAAGGTGAATATACATACATATCTAAAACTAATCTTAAAAACAGGGGCACATTCATTAAACTTTACAATGAAGCTTCTTTTTAAAAATACCTTTCTTTATGGAAAACAGATTGTCGATCCTCCGCCCGCATCTCCTGCTGTAGTTAGCATATCGATGACGAATCCGGCTTCCTCTAATCGTTGCGTGGCCCCATGAGCTGGACGCCAAAGGGGGCATGAAATGATTGGAGGAAGCAGGATTCGTCATCGCTGTGCAAACTAAAGCAGGAGATGAGGGTGGAGGATTTTAAAAAAGAAGCTTCATTGTAAAGCTTAATGTTTTTAAGATTAGTTTTAGATACTGAGCACTTATTCATTAAACTTTACAATCACTTTATATAAAATATGAAAAATGGTTATGTAATAATGAATGAATAAGTGGATGTATTGTATTTGTGATGTTATTGTATTTGTATTGTAAAAGTGTTGATCACATGGTCATTAGACTTAGAATAAATTTGAGGAACAGCAAAAATGGAAATAGGGATATGAAAGATGATTTAGATATAGTGGACGGTACTGCAGCCTGGGGGACAGTGTGATTATTGAGAGGGGTGCTAATACACAAGGAGTGGAAGAGGATACTAGCAGGCCCCTCCAAGTGTGACAATCATTATTTAATGCACTTTAGCTTAAGATACCTAAGACAATAACTTTCTTGCTTAGAATTTGAAGTTTCATAGCTCTTTGCTTTCAAAGCTTTGATGATGGCTTGTTTTTATCAGAGATTTATACTCGGACTACAATAGGCTGCACTTGTATGAAAGGCTTTATTATTTTTTTTTCACCAGAACTGAACATTGGTATAATATTAAAGGGACAATGTACCCAAAAAAATTCTTTCGTGATTCAGATTGAGCATGCAATTTTAAGCAACTTTCTAATTTACTCCTATTATCAAATGTTCTTCATTCTCTTGGTATCTTTATTTGAAATGCAAGAATGTAAGTTTAGATACCGGCCCATTTTTGGTGAACAACCTGGGTTGTCCTTGCTGATTGGTGGATAAATTCATCCACCAATAAAAAAGTGCTGTCCAGAGTACTGAAACCAAAAAAAAGCTTAGATGCCTTTTTCAAATAATGATAGCAAGAGAACGAAGAAAAATTGATAATAGGAGTAAATTAGAAAGTTGCATGCTCTTTCTGAATTACAAAAGAAAAAAATTGGGTTCAGTGTCCCTTTAACTACACAGTTCGTAATTACTGTGTGGTAGCAGGACACAGTTATCTGTAAATGGTTTTCCAGTCTTTTGAAACAACATGTGTGGTATAAACCACTTAACACTTTCCATGAGGTTGTTAATTGGTGCAGTTGCACAACTATGTTCCATGCAAATAAATGGGTTCCAGCTTTCTGAACACGGCAATTATATTGCTTTTGTACTACTATGTTATCTTTGTTTTGGGACAGTCTAGTCAAAATTAAAACCTTCACGATTCAGATAGGGCATGACATTGTAAACAACTTTCCAATTTACTTGCATACCCAAGTTTGCTTTTGTTCTCTTCGTATTCTTTGTTGAAAGCTAAACCTAGGTAGGCTCATATACTAATGTCTAAGCCGTTGAAGGCCGCCTTTTATCTCTTATCTTATGCATTTTAACAGTTTCTCACAGCTAGACAGCGCTAGTTCATGTTTGCCATATAGATAACGCGCTCAAGCCTGTGGAGAGCGCACAATCAGCACTGATTGGCTAAAATGCAAGTCTGTCAAAAGAAATGAGATCAGGGGTCAGTCTGCAGAGGCTTAGATACAAGGTAATCACAGAGGTAAACAGTGTATTAATATAACCCACCTAATATATCTACTATTTGGGGGATAGCGGCCATAAAGTTGCCCCTATCCCCTAAAGGCACCATACAACACACATACACCCAATACCCCTCACATAATCAAATGAGTAGTCTCATGCCCCTCCCTTTAAATAGCAGGTGATTGCTATAGAAATAGCAATCCCCTGTATACTTGGTGCCTTTTACAGTCATCTGAGCTATAAAAAGGGAGCCTTGCACCCCAAAGCAAGTGACCCCTCTTGTGGGTGGGGTTGGTAGTGGCTAAGCAGTCTGTATGTCTATAAAACAAAAACCAGGACATTTCTAAAGCGGAACTAAATAGTTAGGAAAAATGTGGAATGAGTGGGAGCTCTGATATTTAAATAGAAATCAGGATAACAAAATGTAAAGAACTGCTGCAGTTCCAACATAGACATGTATGATTTGCCCGCCATCTTGTTTAAAGCTTGTCATATCTAAATATAAAAAATTCTTCCCTGGCTTTTAAAAAAAAGCATGCTTGGATATACCCTTAATATTCAGAACTGGCTCCAAAGAGTAATTTAAAAATCTGTAAACCAATGCCTTTAAAAAAAGGAACTGTAAGGTCAAAACTAAACTTTAAAGGGACACTGAACCCAATTCTTTTCTTTCGTGATTCAGATAGAGCATGAAATTTTAAGCAACTTTCTAATTTACTCCTATTATCAATTTTTCTTTATTCTCTTGGTACCTTTATTTCAAAAGCAAGAATGTAAGTATAGATACCGGCTCATTTTTGGTGAACAACCTGGGTTGTCCTTGCTGATTGGTGGATAAATTCATCCACCAATAAAAACGTGCTGTCCAGAACCAAAAAAAAAAAAAAAAGCTTAGATGCCTTCTTTTTCAAATAAAGATAGCAAGAGAACAAAGAGCAATTGGTAATAGGAGTAAATTAGAAAGTTGCTTAAAATTGCATGCTCTGAGTCATGAAAGACATTTTTTTTTGGGTTCAGTGTCCCTTTAATGATTCAGAAAGTAAATGTAATTTAAAAAAAAAAAAAAAAAAAATATTTTTTTTATTAATAGAGTTTAAATAATTTGGCTTTCTTAAAAAATTAAACATAAGACATCTTATTTATTGCCATTTTGTGAATTGAATTACTAATAAAATGTGTATTCTTTTGAATGAAGGGGATTCCATCTGGTCTTATAAATATTATTGTCACCTGGCAGTCAGGGCCAGCTCAAGATATTGTGCTGCCTGGGTCCGAGAATGCAATGACCCCCCCTACCCAGTAGTAACATTACCGACTAGCATATCTTCTTACTAGGCTTGTTCGCTGATCTTACTAAGCCTACCTACCTGCATGCAATCAATGCTTATACACAGTAAGTGGGAAGGAAGTTAGGTAAGAGATGCACTTGTTCCCCTTTCAATGTCACCCCTGACCAGTACTGTGTCTTTGTGCATGATGAGGTTATATTGCTGGGAACCTGTGACTTCCCCCATGGAGACAGGAGTGGTCTTGGCCTGACGGTAACTGACTCAGTTACTGAAGTGCTGCCCCTTGTCAAGTGCTGCTTGGGTCCATTTGGCCCCATGGTTGAGCCTGCCCTGCTGGCAGTTATAAATGGACTGCTAGAGCAACAATCTCCGGGTTTAATGTCCCTTTAATCTCAACAATTAAAATACTTTTCTGCTGTAAAACACTTTTCAAAAATTAATTATATTAAAAAAGCAAGAAGGTTATAAATTGGATTTGCTTTTTATCTTTTAATGGAAACAAATCTGGTCCCATTAAAAACTATAATTATTTTAAATATATACATATACAAAATTCTAAATCTGGAATTCCTGAATGCAGACTCTTTAATATTAAAAATAAAACAAATAAAACCATTTTTTCCTCCCAGAAGTCACAATCTTCTCTGTCAGCTTTTGTATTGCATTGTAAAACACAAACCAAAGATGCAAAGCTATATTTATTTAAAACAACTAGAACCTTTTCTGATTACGGTACTGTAGTATCTTTCTGATGGTACTATGTATATAAAAGGAAAACCAATGCTATAACATTACCTTTAGGTTACATATATAAGCTGTATTATGACATTTACATATTGGCATAACATTTTGGTTTACAACTCAGTTCCATCCCCTCTCCAAACGGTCCCATTTTACAGATGGAAACATACAAATATTCCGAAATCCAAACCTTTTCTGGTGCCAAGAAGTTCGGAAGAAGGGTTTTGTACGTGTACTTGCCTTTGAGATACTAGAAGAGGCAGAGGAAAAAGAAGCATAAAGCGCTGGCCTTTTTAACGTATTTAAGCTAGCGTTACAGATGCAACTCTGCTTTTGGAACTGGAGACAGACCGGTGTTTTATTGAAAAAAGCAACCTTGTCGTGCTCTTGCTCACAATTATGTAATTTCATTCCACAGACGATTCAAAAGAATCTTTGGAATGCAATTACGTAATTATAAGCATGCGCACATGCTCGGTAGCTAATCTCGACAGATGAAAATGAGTCTCCTATTAAATCTTTAAGTAGTGATCTCCATGCGCACGTGCATAATTTAAACTGTCGGTAGCTGATTCAGACAGTGTTTTCTAATTCTCTTACCTGAGGCTGTTCAGTTCAGTTCATTTGGGCAAAGGGAATATTTGACAGCGCTAACAAACTTTTTACGAACCCCCCCCCCCCCCCAGCACTGAACAGCCCTCAGTAACAGAATTAGAAAAAAACACTGTCAGAATTAGCTACCGACAGTTTAAAGTATGCATGTGCGCATGGAGATCACCACTTTAAGATTTAATAGGAGACTCATTTTCATCTCTGTCGAGATTAGCTACATGCTTATAATTACGTAATTGCATTTTAAAGATTCTTCTGAATCATCTGTGGGATGCAATTATGTAATTGAGAGAATGTGCATGTAGGCAGGCTTAGGCCTAGATTTGGAGTTTGGCGGTAGAAGGGCTGTTAACGCTCCGCGGGCTTTTTTCTGGCCGCACCATAAAATTAACTCTGGTATCGAGAGTTCAATAAAATGCTGCGTTAGGCTCCAAAAAAGGAGCGTAGAGCATTTTTACCGCAAATGCAACTCTCGATACCAGAGTTGCTTACGGACGCGGCCAGCCTCAAAAACGTGCTCGTGCACGATTCTCCCATAGGAAACAATGGGGCTGTTTGAGCTGTCAAAAAACCTAACACCTGCAAAAAAGCAGCGTTCAGCTCCTAACGCAGCCCCATTGTTTCCTATGGGGAAACACTTCCTACGTCTGCACCTAACACTCCAACATGAACCCCGAGTCTAAACACCCCTAACCTTACACTTATTAACCCCTAATCTGCCGCCCCCGCTATCGCTGACCCCTGCATATTATTATTAACCCCTAATCTGCCGCTCCGTACACCGCCGCAACCTACGTTATCCCTATGTACCCCTAATCTGCTGCCCCTAACACCGCCGACCCCTATATTATATTTATTAACCCCTAACCTGCCCCCCACAACGTCGCCGACACCTACCTACACTTATTAACCCCTAATCTGCCGAGCGGACCTGAGCGCTACTATAATAAAGTTATTAACCCCTAATCCGCCTCACTAACCCTATCATAAATAGTATTAACCCCTAATCTGCCCTCCCTAACATCGCCGACACCTAACTTCAATTATTAACCCCTAATCTGCCGACCGGAGCTCATCGCTATTCTAATAAATGTATTAACCCCTAAAGCTAAGTCTAACCCTAACACTAACACCCCCCTAACTTAAATATAATTTAAATCTTACGAAATTAATTAACTCTTATTAAATAACTTATTCCTATTTAAAGCTAAATACTTACCTGTAAAATAAACCCTAATATAGCTACAATATAAATTATAATTATATTATAGCTATTTTAGGATTAATATTTATTTTACAGGCAACTTGGTAATTATTTTAACCAGGTACAATAGCTATTAAATAGTTAAGAACTATTTAATAGTTACCTAGTTAAAATAATAACAAAATTACCTGTAAAATAAGTCCTAACCTAAGTTATAATTAAACCTAACACTACCCTATCAATAAATTAATTAAATAAACTACCTACAATTACCTACAATTAACCTAACACTACACTATCAATAAATAAATTAAATACAATTGCTACAAATAACTACAATTACATAAACTAACTAAAGTACAAAAAATAAAAAAGAACTAAGTTACAAAAAATAAAAAAATAATATTTACCAACATTAGAAAAATATTACAACAATTTTAAACTAATTACACCTACTCTAAGCCCCCTAATAAAATAACAAAGACCCCCAAAATAAAAAATTCCCTACCCTATTCTAAATTAATAAATGTAAAAGCTCTTTTACCTTACCAGCCCTGAACAGGGCCCTTTGCGGGGCATGCCCCAAGAAAATCAGCTCTTTTGCCTGTAAAAAAAAAAACATACAATACCCCCCCCCCCAACATTACAACCCACCACTCACATACCCCTAATCTAACCCAAACCCCCCTTAAATAAACCTAACACTAAGCCCCTGAAGATCTTCCTACCTTGTCTTCACCATCCAGGTATCACCGATCCGTCCTGGCATCCGGTGCTGAAGAGGTCGAAGAAGAGGGTCCAAAGTCTTCCTCCTATCCGGCAAGAAGAGGACATCCGGACCGGCAAACATCTTCTCCAAGCGGCATCTTCGATCTTCTTCCATCCGGTGCGGAGCGGGTCCATCTTGAAGCAGCCGACGCGGATCCATCCTCTTCTTCCGTTGTCTCCCGACGAATGACGGTTCCTTTAAGGGACGTCATCCAAGATGGCGTCCCTCGAATTCCGATTGGCTGATAGGATTCTATCAGCCAATCGGAATTAAGGTAGGAATATTCTGATTGGCTGATGGAATCAGCCAATCAGAATCAAGTTCAATCCTATTGGCTGATCCAATCAGCCAATCAGATTGACCTCGCATTCTATTGGCTGTTCCGATCAGCCAATAGAATGCGAGCTCAATCTGATTGGCTGATTGGATCAGCCAATCGACACCAATCGAAGATGCCGCTTGGAGAAGATGTTTGCCGGTCCGGATGTCCTCTTCTTGCCGGATAGGAGGAAGACTTTGGACCCTCTTCTGGACCTCTTCAGCACCGGATGCCAGGACGGATCGGTGATACCTGGATGGTGAAGACAAGGTAGGAAGATCTTCAGGGGCTTAGTGTTAGGTTTATTTAAGGGGGGTTTGGGTTAGATTAGGGGTATGTGGGTGGTGGGTTGTAATGTTGGGGGCGGGGGGTATTGTATGGTTTTTTTTACAGGCAAAAGAGCTGATTTTCTTGGGGCATGCCCCGCAAAGGGCCCTGTTCAGGGCTGGTAAGGTAAAAGAGCTTTTACATTTATTAATTTAGAATAGGGTAGGGAGTTTTTTATTTTGGGGGTCTTTGTTATTTTATTAGGGGGCTTAGAGTAGGTGTAATTAGTTTAAAATTGTTGTAATATTTTTCTAATGTTGGTAAATATTTTTTTATTTTTTGTACTTTAGTTAGTTTATGTAATTGTAGTTATTTGTAGCAATTGTATTTAATTTATTTATTGATAGTGTAGTGTTAGGTTAATTGTAGGTAATTGTAGGTAGTTTAATTAATTTATTGATAGGGTAGTGTTAGGTTTAATTATAACTTAGGTTAGGACTTATTTTACAGGTAATTTTGTTATTATTTTAACTAGGTAACTATTAAATAGTTCTTAACTATTTAATAGCTATTGTACCTGGTTAAAATAATTACAAAGTTGCCTGTAAAATAAATATTAATCCTAAAATAGCTATAATGTAATTATAATTTATATTGTAGCTATATTAGGATTTATTTTACAGGTAAGTATTTATCTTTAAATAGGAATAATTTATTTAATAAGAGTTAATTAATTTCGTTAGATTTAAATTATATTTAATTTAGGGGGGTGTTAGTGTTAGGGTTAGATTTAGCTTAAGGGGTTAATCCATTTATTATAGTAGCGATGAGCTCCGGTCGTCAGATTAGGGGTTAATAATTGAAGGTAGGTGTCGGCGATGTTAGGGAGGGCAGATTAGGGGTTAATACTATTTATGATAGGGTTAGTGAGGCGGATTAGGGGTTAATTACTTTATTATAGTAGCGCTCAGGTCCGCTCGGCAGATTAGGGGTTAATAAGTGTAGGCAGGTGTCGGCGACGTTGAGGGGGCAGATTAGGGGTTAATAAATATAATATAGGGGTCGGCGGTGTTAGGGGCAGCAGATTAGGGGTACATAAGGATAACGTAGGTGGCGGCGCTTTGCGGTCGGCAGATTAGGGGTTAATTATTGTAAGTAGCTGGCGGCGACGTTGTGGGGGGCAGGTTAGAGGTTAATAAATGTAATATAGGGCTCGGCGGGGTTAGGGGCAGCAGATTAGGGGTACATAAGTATAACGTAGGTGGCGGTCGGCAGATTAGGGGTTAAAAAATTTTAATCGAGTGGCGGCGATGTGGGGGGACCTCTGTTTAGGGGTACATAGGTAGTTTATGGGTGTTAGTGTACTTTAGGGTACAGTAGTTAAGAGCTTTATGAACCGGCGTTAGCCCAGAAAGCTCTTAACTCCTGCTTTTTTCAGGCGGCTGGAGTTTTGTCGTTAGAGCTCTAACGCTCACTTCAGAAACGACTCTAAATACCGGCGTTAGAAAGATCCCATAGAAAAGATAGGATACGCAAATGGCGTAGGGGGATCTGCGGTATGGAAAAGTCGCGGCTGAAAAGTGAGCGTTAGACCCTTTAATCACTGACTCCAAATACCGGCGGTAGCCTAAAACCAGCGTTAGGAGCCTCTAACGCTGGTTTTCACGGCTACCGCCAAACTCTAAATCTAGCCGTTAGTAAGGTAGCTTTTTATGATAGGATGCCGGCACACAAGCGGGGAGAAGATGGAGTAAGGCAAGTGAGGGTAAAGGGCGTTTTATTGTACAAAGATTTATATTCACTTTTTTCCAGCATGTAAAAAAGGTAAATAGATATTTTAATTAATTATAGGTTTGTTTTATTTAATAGACCTGTTCTGTGTCCCTTTGCAGAACAGAATAAAAAAAAAAAAAAAAAAAATTACAACAGCATTGCAAAAATATATACAGTATATTTGCATGTGCTATGGTGAACAAATATAATGGATTATTTGGATATTCGCAGAAAATAGTAACCGTCCTTTTGAATTGAGGGATGAATACCAAAGTGGAATGCAAATAAACTACATCTGGTTAACAGTAACTAGAATCAGGAGCATAAGTATTCATCTTAGCAACCAAAACGGTATTAAATATTTATCTCAGAAGATGGGAGGAAAGCTGTTTTGCATTATATAAAAGCTGTTGTCTTCTCCTCTGCAGTGTCTAAGAATGTTATAACTATTAAGGAATATAAAGCTCATACATTGTAGACAACGCATTTAAAAAGTAGCATAAAACTTTTTGTAAAGAGGGGGGGGGGGGGGAAGAGAAATTGTTGGACAACCTTCCACCATCTACTAACGTTAAAATTAGAAGTGTCCATATGTGTGAATTGATACAGATTGTACACCCAACATTTTGTTTTAATGAAACAGGATTCCTGCTGCCATGATAAAAATAGATAAAATATAATATATAACGGTGATGGGGAACCAGACGTTGACTCCTTGCCCAATGTGCTTACACACACTCCATTTTATGTTTTAAGAATTTACAGCTCTTTAAGTGTTAGTATCGACTAGTTTCTGTTGTATTTTGTGTATTTGTAGCAAATCCATAGTGGATTTTGCATTCAGTCTGCCAGCAGCAGACCTACAAAACAGAAGGCCCTGGTTGAAAAGATTATGGGCTCCCCCCAAAGGTAACTCAGTAGTAATCAAAAGCAATATTATACATGCTGCTCTGTATAACTATTTTGAGTATAGACGATAGACAGATAGGATGGACCTGCAAACTGTACAAATAAACAGCTCCCCTGTAGTAAGGCTGTACATATTCTGCATACGCCTTTGACTGCTACGGCCCCCCCAGTACTTGGGCCCTAGGGCCACTGCACCTGCTACACCAATGATAGTTCCGCTCCTGTTTTCACCATGCTATGAAAAATACACCTAGTGTATTCTGAGAGTGCTACAATTAACAATGTTCAACCAACCCACCCTGGGGGTGCAATCGATTACTATGTTTTTATTATACATAATTTAACAAAATTGTTATGTAGCCCTACTTATTAAATCAAATGTGATTAAGATAGCAGTCCCACCTCATACTTTGTAGTATACTCCGGTATCTAGGAGATACATTTTTTTAAAACTCTCACGCCCATAACAAAGACATAGGAAATACCACTTGAAGAGAATAACCAGACATCTCTTTTAATCGTGCATAGAGACCAGGAGTCTATTTTTACACATTATTCACTTGGCAGGAATGTATACGATTTCATAAGCATGCAGGGCCTCCTGTGGCCAGAAGAAAATGTTTAGCTTGGCCAGGTCAATAATTCTAAATAGTGGAAAGAAAAAAAGAAGCCTGGCTCACTTCACTAGGCAGAGTTCTAGGTGCAAAAGACAAAAGCAGAAAGGCAAAAATACTTCCAATGCAGTTACTTTTTTTTTTTTTTTTAAAGTCACATGAATGGAAAATGACAGGATATGACATAATATGATCTTATTATACCAGATTCATATATTGCTAAAAAATTAATTTGCTCTGGATGCACTGTTCGAAGGAAAAACCTACACAATCCAGCCAAAGCAAAGCTCTGTTTGAAGAGAACAGTCTAATATGGAGCAGTGCTGCAAAGTAAAAAGCGCTAACAGTTCCTGCAGATCTACTGCTTATTTGAAATTCAGAGTAAGTGGTATGCACTTCAACTGTATTTAGTGGTCCTCTAAAAAGTGATGGTAAATACTGGCGTTTGTGAAACGCTAGGATTTACCAGTGGAACAAATAAAAGGGGACTTTCAGTCATGAAGTATAAAATAATTTATGATGAAAGTTCCTTTATATCTTTGAAGCGTTCGCTGCACTAAGCTGCTCAGGCAGCCTACGGCCAAGCCGAATAGCTAGCACGCCTATTGGAAACGTCACCTCTCAGCAAAATAGCGTTCTGCCATGGGCTGCCTGAGGCACTCAGTGCGACGAGCACTTCAAACAAATAAAGGAACTTTTATACTTCATGACTGAAAGTCTCCTTTATTTGTTCCAATGGTAAATCCTAGCGTTTTACAAACTCTAGGATTTAGCATCACTTTAAGTATTTGGGAGTTAAAACAAATGGCTGTTAAAAATGAACACAAAATTATATAAATTGATTAATTGCACACATTATGAGATCCATGTAGCTTCTGTGATATTCCTAACTAGGACAAGTACAAGGCTGCAGTCATCAATTAATGTTTGTTTTTTTTGCCCTCTTCATGACAGTCTCCCATCCCACTGGCTACTAGATTTAAAGATTTTAAAGTTTTAAAGATTCCACGGTAATCCAATCCGAATGTAAATTATCTAGGTGTTCTAGATTTACTGCATATGTAGTTTGGGTGAGGCAATTCATACAGCAGTAAAAAAAAAAAAAAAAAAAAAAAAAAAAAAAAAAGGAAGGGGACATGAAACCCCAAATGCATCTGTTATGATTCAGACAGAACATGTCATTTTAAACAACTTTCCAATTTACTTTTATTATATAAATTTGCTTCTTTCTCCTCGTATCCTTAGTTGAAAAGCATACCTAGGTAAACTGAGAAGCAGAAATGCACTACTGGGAGCTAGCTGTAGTTTGATGCCTGGACATAAATGCTTCTTTTTATGGTTCACCAGGTGTGTTCAGCTAGCTCGTAGTAGTGCATTGCGGCTCCTTCAACAAAGGATACCAAAAGAATGAAGCAAACTTGATAATAGAAGTAAATTGGAAAGTTGATTTAAATTGCATGCTTTACATGAATGAAACCAAGATGCAAATAAAACAGATGGCTTTAAAAACAAGTATTATCATCATCATGCATTTGTATAGTGCTGCAAAATTCCATAGCGCTGGGTGTGATACTATTTTTAGAACTCCGAAAACAAAACCAGACTCAAATGATTGACAATTAATGGAGTTCTTTTGTTCTCTTTCAACACAGAATAAAAAATATGAAGAAGAGTATTGAACCCTGATTAAAAAGTTTGTTGTAAATTAATTTAAGTATTTTGTAAATCATTACCAGAGGCCCAGAACCCTTAAAGCAGTGATTTTTAACCTTTTTTTTGCCGTGGCACACTTTTTTACATTAAAAAATCCTGTGGCACACCACCATCCCAAAATTTAAAAAAAAAAAATCACACATTGTAGCCTAATACAGCATATATATATATATACACATACACCCAAACACACACATACTGTATGTATTGTGCTGTTATGCCATGCCTCCTACAAACTACCCCTGCACTGGGAGTAAAAAACAAGCAAAGTTTAAAAAATATGTCACACTGTTGTCAGTCTGCCATGGCACACCTGAGGATCTCTCACGGCACACTAGTGTGCCACGGCACACTGGTTGAAAAACACTGCCTTAAAGGGACATTTTATAGGGTTTCTGTACCAACTATAAATGTAAAAATATATTTTTTCAATACATTTTTTTATTGTAATGTCCTCCCTCTTTACACTCCTATTAAGTTTATATTCATAGACTTACAGCAGCTTTCAAGCTCTCTAAGATCACTTCCATTATAACTTTTCAGTATCTTTTGCCCTTGACAAAGAGGTCGATTTATCAAGCTGCGGCAGACAGGGGCACATATACGCGCCCTTGTCCACCACAGCTTGCCTCTGGCGGGCTGAATTCCCCTAGCGGAATTTAGCATTGCACATGAGCACTATTTTGCGCTCATGTGCAATCCCGCCCCCTGTAAGCGCACAGCCAATTACACGCAGACAGGAGCTGTCAATCTCCCGGGTCAGACGAAAAAGGGAGATTGAAATTTGCCACCTAAGAAGTGGCAAAAGGTTAGGGAAGCGGCATGCAGGTTCTCTTGTGAGAACCTGCAGTTGTAGGCAGGCAAAAGCCTGCCTTAGAGATTGATAAATGGACCTTAAAGTGGCCCATATTGCGTCAGCCAGCACCAGTTGTGACAACTCAATTTACATATGTACATATTCGCCCTGGCTTCTCCTTTGGCAGGCAGCAATCGGCTGTCCGCATTTACCTTTGCACACAAGCGCTCCTTTGCAGTCGCGTGCACCCTGCCCATGTACATCCAATCACGCGCAGACAGGAGCTGTCAATCTCCCCGGTCGGAAGAGACGGGGCGATTCAAATTCTACACCTAAGAACAGGGCTGGGAAGCAGCAGTCTAATTGCCGCTGCTTGATAAATCAGGACTGCAGGTTTTCTTTTTCGAACCTGCAGTCAAAGTGGAGAGAAGGGCTTGATAAATCTAACCCTCTATATTCACATATGATCCCACATTGCTGAGTTGTATTGGAACAGTACTTACACCTTGCCTAAATTTCTGTGCTACAAGTTTATGCTATGCTCCTGCACCGCTACACTCAACCTCTCTAAGCAGAACATCACTTAAAAGGAGACAGTCTACACCAAAATTGTTAGTTTAAAAAAGATAGATAACGCCTTTATTACTCATTCAACAGCTTTGCACAAACAACATTGTTACATTAATATACTTTATAACATTTAAACCTCTAAATTTCTGCCTGTTTCTAAGCCACTACAGACAGCCTCGTATCCCATGCTTTTATTTTATTATTAGCTTTTCACAAGAGACTGCTAATTCATGTGGGCCATATAGATAACATTGTGCAGGACACAGCACTTATTGGGTAAAATGCAAGTCAATAGTAATAAATAAATAGCCCTGAGATAAGGAGGCTGTCGGCAAAAGGTTTAGATACAAGGTAATTACAAAGGGAAAAAGAATATAATATAACTGTGTTGGCTGTGCAAAAGTGCGGAATGGGTAGTAAAGGGGATTATCTATCTTTTTAAACAATACAAGTTTTGGAGTAGTCTGTCCCTTTAATTCCCTCCTCTGCACACTCCACCTCCAGTTACCATCTCCCCCTCAGCTCTAGATTTTGCTAATCCCTTCAAAAACAAAATAGTCTACTAGACATGAATTACCCTCCCGTGACCGATAATGTCCACTCTTCAAATAGAATTCCAAACTAAGATAAACACAAACTCAGCTCTTGACTGCCCTACCTATCTATGCATTGCTCCTCATCTGCTGATCCTCTCTGAAAGTACCTACATTGGCTTTGTTTAGTTAAAAGGACATGAAATGCAACTTTTTTTCTTTTATGATTCAGATAGAACATACAATTTTAAACAACTTTGTAATTCTATCCAAATTACTTCATTCTCTTGGTTTCTTTGTTGAAGAAGCAGGAATGCACTACTAAGAACTAGCTGAACTGATCTGGTGAGCCAATAACAAGAGCCATATATGTGAAGCCACCAATCTGCAGCTAGCTCCCAGTAGTGCATTGCTGCTCCTGGGCATATCTAGATATGCTTTTCAACTAAGGGTACAAAAAGAACAAAGCAAATTACGTAAACTGAAAAGCTGTTTTAAACTGCAGGCTCTATCTGTACCATGAACATTTCATTTTGACTTTACTGTTCCTTTAAGAACATTCAAAATATTGACCCTAACATACAATGTGCTCCAGATATACTGCACTCTGCTAACTTTTTACCATTATCTACCAATACTTTCTACCTGCCTCTAATCGGATTAACACCCACTTCCTTCCACCTCCCTTTAGGCCAGCACTCAGTCTTTGCACCCAGGCATCAATCTCAAACTAAAGCTGCTAAAAATCAATTGAATATTAAAGGGACAGTCTAGGCCAAAATAAACTTTCATGATTCAGATAGAGCATGTAATTTTAAACAATTTTCCAATTTACTTTTATCACCAATTTTGCTTTGTTCTCTTGGTATTCTTAGTTGAAAACTTAACCTAGGAGGTTCATATGCTAATTTCTTAGACCTTGAAGCCCACCTCTTTCAGATTGCATTTTAACAGTTTTTCACCACTAGAGGGTGTTAGTTCACGTATTTCATATAGATAACACTGTGCTTGTGCACGAGAAGTTATCTGGGAGCAGGCACTGATTGGCTAGACTGCAAGTCTGTCAAAAGAACTGAAAAAAGGGGCAGTTTGCAGAGGCTTAGATACAAGATAATCACAGAGGTTAAAAGTATATTAATATAACTGTGTTGGTTATGCAAAACTGGTGAATGAGTAATAAAGGGATTATCTATCTTTTAAAACAATAAAAATTCTGGTGTAGAATGTCCCTTTAAAAAGTAAATACATTTAAGAAAGAATCACATGTAGAAGCTACTACATGTGATATCAAAGGCATAACTACATTTCTCATTTTCTGCAATAAGATTGTTTTTAGAGAAAACATTTCTGCAGTTCACATTGAAATTCAATTTTAAATTAGGCCGTTACACTAAAGCACCAGCTCAACTGCAATGTGTTAACCGGAGAATAAAGCATTTTTTAAAGTTTTATAATAGATTGCAGCAGTTGAAAATTGAATGGCAAATTAGCAGAAGAAAAATGTCTCTTGAATAAATTTGTTTCCTTTGCTCATGGTCTAACGTCACATTATTATAAATAAAAAAAAAACGTAGTG
This sequence comes from Bombina bombina, assembly GCF_027579735.1. Lineage (NCBI taxonomy): Eukaryota > Metazoa > Chordata > Amphibia > Anura > Bombinatoridae > Bombina > Bombina bombina. The sequence continues at coordinate 932,051,332 of NC_069502.1, read as the reverse complement.
CATTGCTCACAAGAACGTCTAACATTCAACAGTCACAGCTTTGCAGATCAGGGAAGGCTAGGGAGCGGGGTTGAAAAATCCCTGAGAGCCAGTCATCAACCAATGCGCTGCTGCTTTGTAACGCTCCTCCATATTTGACTGTTCTCTTCAAACGGCACTTCGCTCTGGCTGTATTATATTAAGAAAAGGGTATATACAGTATAAAAGCCAGAGCACAGCGCTGTTTGAAGAGAACAGCCTGATGTGGAACAGCAATACAAAGCCAAAGCGCTAACAGTTCCTGCTTGTGTGCCATTCTTTATGCACCCAATGGTATCACTAGCTCCCAGTAATGCACTGCTGGTCCTTCAACAAAGGATACCAATTAGGAATTGAAAAGTTGTTTAAAATAGCATACTCTATCATAAAATAATATTTTTTGGTTTTCTTAACCTTTTAAAAGGGACAGTCTACACCAGAATTTTTATAGTTTTAAAAAAATAGATACCTTTATTACCCATTCCCTAGTTTTGCACAACCAACACAGTTATATTAATACATTTTTTACCTTTGTGATTACCTTGTATCTAAGCCTCTGCAAACTGCTCCCTTATTTCAGTTCTTTTGACAGACATCCATTTTAGCCAATCAGAGCTGGCTCACTGGAACTCCACGTGCCTGAGCACAGTGTTATCTATATGACACACATGAACTAACACCCTCTAGTGATGAGAAACTGTCAAAATGTCCTGAGAGAAGAGACAGCTTTCAAGAGCTTAGAAATTAGCATATGAACCTCCTAGGTTTAGCTTTCAACTAAGAATACAAAGTGAACAAAGCAAAAATTGGTGATAAAAGTAAATTGGAAAATTGTTTAAAATTATATTCTCTATCTGAATCATGAAAGTCTATTTCTCTTGTTAGGTGTATCCAGTCCACGGATCATCCATTACTTGTGGGATATTCTCCTTCCCAACAGGAAGTTGCAAGAGGATCACCCACAGCAGAGCTGCTATATAGCTCCTCCCCTAACTGCCATACCCAGTCATTCTCTTGCAAGCTCTCAACATAGCTGGAGGTAGTAAGAGGAAAGTGGTAAAATATAGTTAGTTTTTTCTTCAATCAAAAGTTTATTGTTTTTAAATGGTACCGGAGTGTACTATTTTATCTCAGGCAGCATTTAGAAGAAGAATCTGCCTGCGTTTTTCTATGATCTTAGCAGAAGTAACTAAGATCCACTGCTATTCTCACATATGTCTGAGGAGTGAGGTAACTTCAGCGGGAGAATGGCGTGCAGGGTATCCTGCAATTAAGGTATCTGCAGTTAAGTTTTTCTAGGGATAGAATTTGCTAGAAAATGCTGCTGATACCGGATTAATGTAAGTTAAAGTCTAAATACAGTGATTTAATAGCGACTAGTATCAGGCTTGCTATCAGAGGTATATACTCTGATTAATGTGCAATATAAAACGTTTGCTGGCATATTTAATCGTTTTTATATATGCTTTGGTGATAAAAAACTTATTGGGGCCTAGTTTTTCCACATGGCTGGCTTTATTTTTGTCTAGAAACAGTTTCCTGAGGCTTTCCACTGTTATAGTATAAAAGGTACAGTTGGTGCAGTTAAAATTACAAACTGTGACATTCAGCTTCCCTCAGCAGTCCCCTGCATGCTATAGGACATCTCTGAAGGGCTCAAAAGGCTTCAAAAGTAGGAGCTGTGGCAGTTGTTATGACTGTTTAAAAAACATATTTTTCGTTTTGTTAATCTGTTTTTTGTATTAAGGGGTTAATCATCCATTTGCAAGTGGGTGCAATGCTCTGCTAACTTTTTACATACACTGTAAAAATTTTGTTAGTTTAACTGCCTTTTTTCACTGTTATTTCAAATTTTGGCAAAATTTGTTTCTCTTAAAGGCACAGTAACGTTATTTTATATTGCTTGTTAACTTGATTTAAAGTGTTTTCCAAGCTTGCTAGTCTCATTGCTAGTCTGTATAAACATGTCTGACATAGAGGAAACTCCTTGTTCATTATGTTTAAAAGCCATGGTGGAACCCCATAGGAGAATGAGTACTAAATGTATTGATTTCACTTTATCTTTAAAGCTGTTATCTTTAAAAGAATTATCACCAGAGGATTCTGACGAGGGGGAAGTTATGCCGACTAACTCTACCCACGTGTCGGACCCTTTGACTCCCGCACAAGGGACTCACGCTAAAAAGACACCCATAGCGATTACTTTGCAGGACATGGCGGCAATCATGGATAATACCCTGTCAGCGGTATTAGCCAGACTGCCTGAATTCAGAGGAAAGCACGATAGCTCTGGGGTTAGACGTAATACAGAGCGCGCAGATGTTTTAAGGCCCATGTCTGATACTGCGTCACAATATGCAGAAGCTGAGGAAGAGCTTCAGTCTGTGGGTGACGTCTCTGACTCGAGGAAACCTGATTCAGATATGTCTACTTTTAAATTTAAGCTTGAGAACCTCCGGGTGTTGCTTGGAGAGGTTTTAGCTGCTCTGAATTACTGTGACACAATTGCAGTGCCAGAGAAATTTTGTAGACTGGATAAATACTACGCGGTGCCGGTGTGTACTGACGTTTTTTCCAATACCTAAAAGGTTTACAGAAATTATTACTAAGGAGTAGGACAGACCCGGTGTGCCGTTTCCCCCCCCCCCTCCTATTTTTAGAAAAATGTTTCCAATAGACGCCACCACACGGGACTTATGACAGATGGTCCCTAAGGTGGGGGGGGCAGTTTCTACTTTAGCAAAGCGTACCACTATCCCTGTCGAGGACAGTTGTGCTTTTTCAGATCCAATGGATAAAAAAAATTAGAAGGTTACCTTAAGAAAATGTTTATTCAACAAGGTTTTATCCTGCAGCCCCTTGCATGCATTGCTCCTGTCACTGCTGCTGCAGCGTTCTGGTTTGAGTCTCTGGAAGAGGCCTTTCAGACAGCTACTCCATTGACTGAAATACTTGACAAGCTTAGAAAACTTAAGCTAGCTAATTCTTTTGTTTCTGATGCCATTGTTCATTTGACTAAACTAACGGCTAAGAATTCTGGATTCGCCATCCAGGCGCGTAGGGCGCTATGGCTTAAATCTTGGTCAGCTGACGTGACTTCAAAGTCTAAATTACTTAACATTCCCTTCAAGGGGCAGACCCTATTTGGGCCTGGTTTGAAGGAAATTATTGCTGACATTACTGGAGGTAAGGGTCATACCCTTCCCCAGGACAGGGCCAAATCAAGGGTAAAACAGTCTAATTTTCGTGCCTTTCGAAACTTCAAGGCAGGTTCAGCATCAGCTTCCTCTGCTAAAAAACAAGAGGGAACTTTTGCGCAATCCAAGCCGGCCTGGAAATCTAACCAGGCCTGGAGCAAAGGCAAGCAGGCCAGAAAGCCTGCTGCTGCCTCTAAGACAGCATGAAGGAATGGCCCCCTATCTGGCAGCGGATCTAGTAGGGGGCAGACTTTCTCTCTTTGCCCAGGCGTGGGCAAGAGATGTTCAGGATCCCTGGGCGTTGGAGATCATATCTCAGGGATATCTTCTGGACTTCAAAGCTTCCCCCCCACAAGGGAGATTTCACCTTTCGAGATTATCTGTAAACCAGATAAAGAAAGAGGCATTCTTACGCTGTGTGCAAGACCTCCTAATAATGGGAGTGATCGATCCAGTTCCACAGATGGAACAAGGACAGGGATTTTATTCAAATCTGTTTGTGGTTCCCAAAAAAGAGGGAACCTTCAGACCAATTTTGGATCTAAAGATCTTAAACAAATTCCTCAGAATTCCATCGTTCAAAATGGAAACTATTCGGACAATCCTACCTATGATCCAGGAGGGTCAGTACATGACCACAGTGGATTTGAAGGATGCTTACCTTCACATACCGATTCAAAAAGGATCATCATCGGTTCCTAAGGTTTGCCTTTCTAGACAGGCATTACCAGTTTGTGGCTCTTCCCTTCGGGTTAGCTACAGCCCCAAGAATTTTTACAAAGGTTCTGGGGTCTCTTCTGGCGGTCCCAAGACCACGGGGCATAGCAGTAGCCCCTTATCTAGATGACATCCTGATACAGGCGTCAAACTTCCAAATCTCATACGGACATAGTGTTGGCATTTCTGAGGTCGCATGGGTGGAAAGTGAACGAGGGAAAGAGTTCTCTATCACCCCTCACAAGGGTTTCCTTCCTAGGAACTCTGATAGATTCTGTAGAAATGAAAATTTACCTGACTGAGTCCAGGTTATCAAAGCTTCTAAATTCCTGCCGTGTTCTTCACTACATTCCGCGCCCTTCGGTGGCTCAGTGCATGGAAGTGATCGGCTTAATGGTAGCGGCGATGGACATTGTGCCATTTGCGCGCCTACATCTCAGACCGCTGCAATTATGCGTGCTCAGTCAGTGGAATGGGGATTACACAGATTTGTCCCCTCTGCTAAATCTGGATCAAGAGACCAGAGATTCTTTTCTCTGGTGGCTATCTCGGGTCCATCTGTCCAAAGGTATGACCTTTCGCAGGCCAGATTGGACAATTGTAACAACAGATGCCAACCTTCTAGGTTGGGGTGCAGTCTGGAATTCCCTGAAGGCTCAGGGATCGTGGACTCAGGAGGAGTCTCTCCTTCCAATAAATATTCTGGATCTAAGAGCAATATTCAATGCTCTTCTAGCTTGGCCTCAGTTAGCAACCCTGAGATTCATCAAATTTCAGTCGGACAACATCACGACTGTGGCTTACATCAACCATCAAGGGGGGAACCAGGAGCTCCCTAGCGATGTTAGAAGTCTCCAAGATAATTCGCTGGGTAGAGACTCACTCTTGCCATCTATCAGCGATCCATATCCCAGGTGTAGAGAACTGGGAGGCGGATTTTCTATGTCGTCAGACTTTTCATCCGTGGGAGTGGGAACTCCATCCGGAGGTGTTTGCTCAATTGGTTCATCGTTGGGGCACACCAGAATTGGATCTCATGGCGTCTCACCAGAACGCCAAGCTTCCTTGTTACGGGTCCAGGTCCAGGGACCCAGAAGCGACGCTGATAGATGCTCTAGCAGCACCGTGGTTCTTCAACCTGGCTTATGTGTTTCCACCGTTTCCTCTGCTCCCTCGACTGATTGCCAAAATCAAACAGGAGAGAGCATCGGTGATCTTGATCGCGCCTGTGTGGCCACGCAGGACCTGGTATGCAGACCTGGTGGACATGTCATCCTTTCCACCTTGGCCTCTGAGACAAGACCTTCTACTACAAGGTCCTTTCAATCATCCAAATCTAATTTCTCTGAGACTGACTGCCTGGAGATTGAACGCTTGATTTTATCAAGGCATGGCTTCTCCGAGTCAGTCATTGATACCTTAATACAGGCACGAAAGCCTGTAACCAGGAAAATCTACCATAAGATATGGCGCAAATATCTTCGTTGGTGTGAATCCAAGAATTACTCATGGAGTAAGGTTAGGATTCCTAGGATATTGTCCTTTCTCCAAGAGGGTTTGGATAAAGGATTATCAGCTAGTTCTTTAAAGAGACAGATTTCTGCTCTGTCTTTCCTTTTGCACAAGCATCTGGCAGAGGTTCCAGACGTCCAGGCATTTTGTCAGGCTTTGGTTAGAATTAAGCCTGTGTTTAAACTTGTTGCTCCTCCATGGAGCTTAAACTTGGTTCTTAAGGTTCTTCAAGGAGTTCCGTTTGAACCCCTTCATTCCATTGATATCAAACTTTTATCTTGGAAAGTTCTGTTTTTGATGGCTATTTCCTCGGCTCGTAGAGTCTCTGAGTTATCAGCTTTACAATGCGATTCTCCTTATCTGATTTTCCATACAGATAAAGTAGTTCTGCGTACAAAACCTGGGTTTTTACCTAAGGTAGTTTCCAACAAGAATATCAATCAAGAGATTGTTGTTCCATCATTGTGTCCTAATCCTTCTTCAAAGAAGGAATGTCTTTTACATAATTTGGACGTAGTCCGTGCTTTAAAGTTTTACTTACAAGCGACTAAAGATTTTCGTCAAACATCTTCCCTGTTTGTTGTTTACTCTGGACAGAGGAGAGGTCAAAAGGCTTCGGCAACCTCTCTTTCTTTTTGGCTTCGGAGCGTAATACGCTTAGCCTATGAGACTGCTGGACAGCAGCCCTCTGAAAGGATTACAGCTCATTCCACTAGAGCTGTGGTTTCCACCTGGGCCTTTAAAAATGAGGCTTCTGTTGAACAGATTTGCAAAGCGGTGACTTGGTCTTCGCTTCATACCTTTTCAAAATTTTACAAATTTGATACTTTTGCTTCTTCTGAGGCTATTTTTGGGAGAAAGGTTCTACAGGCAGTGGTCCCTTCCGTTTAAGTACCTGCCTTGTCCCTCCCTTCATCCGTGTACTTTAGCTTTGGTATTGGTATCCCACAAGTAATGGATGATCCGTGGACTGGATACACCTAACAAGAGAAAACATAATTTATGCTTACCTGATAAATTTATTTCTCTTGTGGTGTATCCAGTCCACGGCCCGCCCTGTCCTTTTAAGGCAGGTCTAAATTTTAAACTACAGTCACCACTGCACCCTATGGTTTCTCCTTTCTCGGCTAGTTTCGGTCGAATGACTGGATATGGCAGTTAGGGGAGGAGCTATATAGCAGCTCTGCTGTGGGTGATCCTCTTGCAACTTCCTGTTGGGAAGGAGAATATCCCACAAGTAATGGATGATCCGTGGACTGGATACACCACAAGAGAAATAAATTTATCAGGTAAGCATGAATTATGTTTTTGGACTAGGCTGTCCCTTTAATGGTATATGCAGCTCAAATTTACAACATATGATACAAATACACTGGTTAAATTACCTAAAGTGTGGAACTGCTTTTTGGATAACAGATTACTGATGGTTTGATTTCTGCTCAGTGGTACTGATGACCACACAGAACCCTTGGAGAGCTAGATTTAGCCCAATGACTGTAGCTTGGTATAAACAGTATTTTTAAAACACCAATAAGTGTGTTTATAAATACCCATATTGCATTACCACCTCCCATAGAGAAGCATCTATTTTCTCTAAAGGTGGCAAAAACACAAACAATGGAAATCTTAAACTGGCAAACACTAAAAAGGCTTTACACCTTAAATAAATGAGGCTTAAAAATAAAACAAAAATAAAACCCCAACTTACTCTAGTCTCCCAGGAAAAAGGGGCCGAGTGTTCATCCTGCCAAGTTATGTCCTAAAGGAGGAAAAAATAAAAATAAATACCAGGTAAAAATATAAACAAACAAGAGCGGACTCTGAAATCCCCAGCTAGTGGCAAGCTGCTACCTATACAAAGTAATGATGCTCTCTGAAATGGTGAATCTTGCAGGAAAGTGAATTTTAAAGCATCATCATTAACTTGTATTTGCTTCTAGTTTCACATAAATATATTTTTCTATCAGTATAAGCGCATGATATATTTTGAGACCAAAATTAACCAGAGTATATTTGATAAAACAATGAGATCTGCAGGGTTAAAATGGTCAGAGAATACAGGGAGACCTGTGAGAGCACTTACGACAGGCCCGAAGTTAAATGAACGTGCCAAGACTTAATTTTATAGTGGAAACTTTGAATTTTTTAACTTTTTAGTATTAACTTTTAAAACTAGACTTTACATTAGTTTTCTGCAGTGCAAATCAAATACAACTTTCCAGTTTACTTTTATTATCAATTAACCTCTCTCATTATATCATTTGATGAGACTTAGATCCTTAACATGAAAGCATATTTGGATAGGTTCAAGAGCAAGCACGTGTCTTCAGAACTATATGTATAACATTGTTGTTGCAAACATGGCTACCATATAGTGGTCAAGACACATGTGCATATAATTTAAAAAGGCAATAGGAATTTAGTAGAAAGCCCCAGGATTTGAAGCTCCAAAGAAGAACATGGCTGATAAACCAACCATGAGCGACAATTGCACATAGCTGCAAATCAATGTTTTCTGCAAGGCTTGCTGCTCCCAAAATGGACTTTACCTATGTATTTAAAGGGACACTAAAGCCAAAATGAAAATACGTTCATGATTCGGATAGAGAATGCAAATTTTTTTTTAAAAAAAAATATATATATATATATATATATATATATGTTTTGGTTTCCGTTATGAAAATGTTCAGTCAGTTTTTTTTATATATATATATATATATATATATATATATATATATATATATATATATATATATATATATATATATATATATATATATATATATATATATATATATATATATATATATATATATATATATATACATACATACACACACATACATTTCTGGAGGCATCAGCTCCTACTGAGCATGTGCAAAAGTTTGCCCTATATACATATTTGCACTTGTGATTGGCTGTCACGATGCAAGGGGCTGCTAAAATGGATGCATCTTTGAAATACATTTCAAGTAACTTTCAAGTATATTAAAGGGGCTTAGTAAAGCCGAGGCTGTAATTATTTTTAAGAAAAAGACCAATGGGTCATGATGAAGCTGAAGAGTAGAAGGCTCAGTCAGCATTAAAGGGACACTAAACCCAAAAAAATGTATTTCATGATTCAAGTAGAGAATACTATTTTAAACAACATTTCAATTTACTTCTATTATCTAGTTTGCGTCATTATTTAGATATCCTTTGTTGAAGAAATAGCAATGCACATGGGTGAGCCAATCATACAAGGCATCTATGTACAGTAAACCAATCAGCAGCTACTGAGCATATCTAGATATGTTTTTCAGCACAGTATATCAAGAGAATAAAGCAAATTAGACAATAGAAGTAAATTAGAACGTTTTTTAAAATTACATGCACTTTCTAAATCATAAAAGAAAAAAAATTGGGTATCCAGTCCCTTTAATTTGCGGAACCACTTCTTCACATAAAGAGTGGTTAATTCATTGAATAAACTTCCATTAGACTGTGTGGGACTTCACGAATGCCTGGGATAAACATTAGTCTATCCGACAAACAAAAATGAGCTTAGAACTTAGAAAATATTTGTGGCAGACTTGTTGGGCTTATGGTTCTTGTCTACAATCAAAATCTAGGTTTCTATATAACTATGAAGTTTGTCAGAAATAAAATCTACTACTCATTTGCAATTTACACAAAGTAATTTTGTGTTGTCTTTTTATTAAAGGGACATGAAACCCAACAATTTTTCTTTCATGATTAAGATATAGAATACAATTTAAAAAAAAAAAAAAAAAAAGTTTCCAATTTACTCCCATTCTCAAATTTGCTTTGTTCTCTTGTTATTATTTGTTGTATATATAGATCTAGATAGGTAGCATGCACAAGTCTGGGGCTCTACATGACAGAAAATAGTGCTGCCCTCTAGTGCTCTTTCTAATGTATAACAGTGTTGCAAAACTGCCATTTATAGCTGTAGACACGTGCACACTCTTGAACTTACCCTCCTGCTTTTCAACAAAGGATAACAAGAAAACAAAGAATTTGATAAGAAGTACATTTAAAAGTTGTATGTTCTATCTGTATCTGTATTTAAAATGATAGTTGAACAATTTGTGGGTGTTAAACACATAGTAAATTCAAGACAGTACTATGTGCAATTGTTTGCAACAGGGTCAAAAACTGTTACTAACCACTATAATGTTATTTAGCAATAAAGAAAGGACAGCAGAGTTCATAAAGGATGTTTTTCACATTCATTTATTTTTAAAAAGGGATATTGAACCCAACATTTTTCTTTCATGATTCAGACAGGGCATGTACTGACAGATTAAGCTACCTGTCAGGCAAGGCTACCCTAGCACTGCACATGCGCTATTTTACATCACTGCATTCTAAATCTGTACAGGGGTTAAACACACAGTAGAAGTACAACTTGGAACCCGCGGAGCACTGCTGGTCCCAAGCGGAAACCACAGATGATTCAATCAGCAGCGATAGCTGCACATCTGAGTCATGTGGGGAGAGTAAACAGTAGTACAGGGTCGATAACACAGCTGGTGATTGGTGGATACACAAATATGCCATATATGATTTGTTCAGTGTCTGTAATCAGCTCCAGTACAACGCACTGCGTAGGTTAAACAAATAGGCAAGCAATAGCGCAATAAGATAATTCTGCAACACAGTAAATAAAGCATTATATCAATGATCTTTAATGTCCCATTAAGGAATAATAATCATTTGTAATGCAAACATATTTGCTATTTAGTGAATAAAGATTGAGACAAAATAAAATAAAAAAAAAACACCACCACACAAGTTGTTAAAATATTTATAAAACAAATTTGCAATACAGCAAATTAAAAAGGTTTCTAGGAAATCTTCATAAAGCAGAAGACTCTTGGGATTTAATGCGGTCTTCATCTAATGGATATAATAAAGTACATTGTTTCCTAGAACAGTTTAACGATTTACAGGGAATTATTAAAAAGATCAAATTATTTTCACTGGAAAATGAAATAACATTCCAAAGGTCATCATCAAACCTAAGGCAGCAGAAAAGATGGATTTTTTTTTGCTGGTTTCTGTCTTATGACTTATTTAATGAATGAAGAACACACTCATGTGCTCTACTGAATGATTAACTCAAGCGTTTCACCGAGTATATGGCAGGGATATTAAAAATGACACTCAAGTCAAAATTAAAGTGATTCAGAAAGAGCAAACAATTTGAAGAATCTTTCCAATTTACATCCATTATCAAATTTGGCAAAATTTTCTACACACACTTTGAGGCATCAGCTCCTACTGAGCATGTGCGCAATTGCTAAATTAATTATTTCATAGGCAGTATGATGGCATATCATGGGCAGATATATATATATATATATATATATATATATATATATATATATATATATATATATATATATATATATATATATATATATATATATATATATATATAACCAGCTTGAAACACATTTTTGATCCTGCATGTAACATTACTAGCGCAGGAGTATATTTGTATATTAGGATCACGGAAATATTTTTTATAATAGTTTGACTACGAATGCAGAGAAACTATAACCTTGATTACTCTGTTACTTACAACTGTCTTGTGGTGAGGAACTTCATCGCTGTACATGTTTATAAGTCACCATAGATCTCTAGTGGGGGTTTTTTCTTTCTATTTGTGAAAGGAGCATTTATTTTTTTTAATACTCTTTAGTTTGTGTCACATCTTTTTGTCAGAGGAAAAAAAAACACACAAAAAAAAACAACCTGTCCCTGGACGTCACATTAAAAATATTATTTTGGTCAAAATCCAATGAGCGCATATCCTTTATAGTATGTAAAATCTTAATTAAATCTTCTGGGATTTAAAAAATTAACTTTCCAATTATCAAATTTGCTTTGTTCTCTTGATATAATTTGTTGAAGAGTAAAGCTAGGTTGACTGATAGGTGAACCAGCAAGACAATCCATTAGAAAGAAGATGGAGTCAATTTTTCAATGAAATAATGTGGTGGCTGTACAGCAGTGAATCCAGACCATAATGTTTTTACTGATTAAGCAGTGGCATATATACATATACAGTGTTCTACACAGAAAATTTTGCAAACAAGGTGGAATTACGAAGTAGCCGGGTGGGGGCAGTGTAATATTTTCTGCTATCTAAACCACAAATTGCATAATTTAACAAAATGTATTTAATGATAACTTGTGCAAAAAAATAATAATTATAATATTAGCTCATTTTAGGTTAATATTTGACAAAATTTTAGCCAGAAAATCAACTGGGTGGTGCACTCGTTAAATAGTTCCTGGGAAGAACACTGCCTATAGATATTACTAATACTAACTCATAACAAAACACACATCTATTAGTTTTAATCTGTTTAAAAAGGAAACCTATACACAAAGATCCCTATGAATGCAAAAAAGGAAATATACACATATATCCCCATGAAGGCATAGAGTCCATGAATGAACAGATCATTTAAAGGGGCATAAAACTATTTTTGTATAAGCACAGCATATTTAGCAATTATACAGCACACAAATGGTTGGGGTGGATTAATAAATTAATTAAAACGGTCATTTTGTTAGCAAATGCTTTACTGTTTTGCAGACCAGGGTCTTGGACTTTTAAAAGTCTTATGTCCACCAATGAGGCCATATAGGGACACATTCATATACTGTGTGTATATATATATATATATATATATATATATATATATATATATATATATTTTATGGGTAAAAGTAAGCAAAATGTGTGCGTCAGGCGTAAATATCTGAGAACCTCAAGACTTTTGGCTCCCAGAATTTGCAAAAAGCTTCTATATAGAATCTGGCAGAACAGCATAAATATAATTTGACAACTTGCCAGTTACTCGTGGCTTTGGCCTATTGCAGTTCAGAGAGGGGAAAAAGGGTGGGGAGAAAATAACTATTAGGCTGTCCTTACAAAAAAAAATCCTAACCACATATGTCATTCTATTCATTTAGTGGTCATTATTAATTAGCCACATCTAAAGCTTTTCATCATCTCCTTTAAGTGTTTTCTTCTGAGAAGAATGTCTTTATCCTGACTGTGTTTCCTAGATGCTAAACAGCAGCAACCAAGGATTTAGAGATGTACAGTAGTTCATACAATGTGCATAAAAGGATAATAATAATGATATGTATCCTTTATGCCTCCCTTCATAAAGCACTCTCATTCCCAGATCCCTTCAAGCTAATTTGGTGTCATTTTGAGTAAATTACTGCAATATAATAAATGCTTTGACTGCTAACAGTGGAGGGTAAAACTCAAGCACACATTGCATTGTTTTGGATACACAATAAAATATGGTAAAAACATGTAGGTTCTGAACACAGGTTTTGGATAAAAGGGCTCTATCACATGAAGGCAACAGGTGGATATAGATGTCAACTGAGGCTCTTTCTAGTCTTCTAGTACAGTCAGTCATTTTCAACGGACATTCTGTAAGACCTTTATCCATGATCCCTCATAGATATCACGAAAGTGAGATTATATGCCTAAAAAAAGGGCAGTGACACCAGTTAATGTTTCCATTTGTCGTTCAATGTAATTTGATTGTTATTTTCTATTTTACTGTATGTGATGAGCACTCCACCAGAAGAGAGACATTTATACAGGCAATGTATGAGGTGGCAATGCAGTATAAGTGAATCATATATGAATGGAAGCCGTTCAAATGATTTAAAGGTAAATCAGCCTTTGTATATAAGATTTATATTTCCTAAAGCCCCATTATATGCCATGCCAAACACCTTTCAAGTATCTTCTGAAGCACTATAGTTAACCCTTAAAATTTCCAAACAGGGCTGCCTTACAATTATTTCGTGCTAAAGTAAATGCTGAAAGCTTATAAAAAGCATAACTAATAAAACACATTGTATATATGATTAAACCAATAAATATGTATGCTATACCCAAAAGTATTGCGTATCAACCTACTACTGGAAGAATACAATCTTAAAATGACACAAGTCCCCATAAGAATGAGAAATGTAATATCAATTTAGACATCTAACAGGACTGGATTTTACCATGCGCAAATGTAAGATTTCTATACGGTTGTTGCTGCCAGTACATAACAATGTATACATCTGTAAGAAAAGGAAGACTTGCCTCCTCCCCGAAGTGCACCACCTTCTGCCCAGTCTGGGTCCGGAGCACAGGGTAACAGGACACGGGCTGGGCTTCGGTAGCTCCCCGGTGCAGGGCATAACGAGTCTGAAGCTGGGGATCCATCATGTTTTTGTCTATGGCCTCATCCTGCTCCTTGGGAGGCATTTTATCCCACTCAGGTCCGTATCGCTGCCGGATTTTCTCCTTGTCCTGCATGATCTTCTTGGCCATGGAGTTCAGGGAAGAGAAATACGCAAAGCGATTCCGCTCTTTGTCATCAAGGGGCCGGTTAACACACATCGATGAGGTCCTGGCTGCAGCTATAGCTGCTGCCATAGAGGCCATGATTGTAGCTCCCACTCAGATCCTTGTGCGAGACCTGCCTAGCAGCTTCAGGCTAAACTGGCAGCTCAGATCCTGATTCCCCTCAGTACCCCTCCTCTTAGGCTTCTCCTCCTCTTTCTGTGAGACAACAAAATGCACAACCACTTCCTTTATCCCTCTTCCTATTCCACACTGGAATCCACACCCTCTCCCTCTCCATATACGCCTACATTTCCTTTTATGTACTTCCTTCTTTTCTATATCACTCCGTGACCACTATTGTTTACTTTTAACGCTTTTACCTCACTATAAAACATACTTTATCAAGCCTTAAAACCATATCGCTTTCACAGCATCTTCTACCTTATGTTTATTTGTATGGGAAAATAATACCCTAGCCTAGCTATACAATTCTGCAAAAGTCTGTAGCAACAATAGGCAGTAAAAGCGCTCCAAATAAAATGTTAATGCTCTAGTTTGTTAATTGATCCCCCCCCCCCATTGTTTTAATTTATCTACTGTAGGTTTAACCTCTATATAGGGTTGACAGCTGCCCTCCAGAAAAGTAGTGGATAATATATAATGCAGGTGACTGAAGATGGGCAGCAGGTGGAGTCACACACAATGGTCCTTTAAAGCTCTTCATTTATTATTATTCTTGACGACAAGGAAGTTGGTTTCTTATTCAAGCTGTTTCTTATTCGTGAAATTCTGTTTCTTATTCATGGAAGTTGGTTTCTTATTCAATTTTTTGTCAGACTGCTTTAAATTGACTTTAAAATAAAAATATAGGTTTTATTAAAATAATAATATGATTCATATAATATAGTTACACAGAGGTTGGAATCTCTTTTATATAACAATTAGATATACAAACTTGAAAAAAGGGCATACGTTGGCACCACTACAAATATTACTATTTTGAATAAGTAACAGATATTTTCAAAGGGTTAATAACCATTGGGCCACTGATTTCACTATGAATATCTACAGGGTAGATGCCCCTCCATGCCATGCAATTGTTTTTAGCCTGGCCCAATGGTGTTTTTGGCACATAAATTGATGCCAACCCTGGCATAAGTGACATAATTCTCATTTTTGAATAAGTAACAGATATTTTCAAAGTGTTAATAACCATTGGTCCACTGATTTCACTATGAATATATACAGGGCAGATCCCCTTCCATGACATGCAATTGTTTTTAGCCTGGCCCAATTGTGTTTCGGGCACAGAAATTGATGCCAACACTGGCATAGGTGACATAATTCTCATTTTTGAATAAGTAACAGATATTTTCAAAGGGTTAATAACCATTGGGCCACTGATTTCACTATGAATTTATACAGGGTAGATCCCCCTCCATGTCATGCAATTGTTTTTAGCCTGGCCCAATGGTGTTTTTGGCACAGAAATTTATGCCAACCCTGGCATAGGTGACATATTTCTCGTTTTGAATAAGTAACAGATATTTTCAAAGGGTTAATAACCATTGGGACACTGATTTCAATATAAATATATATAGGTTAGATCTCCCTCCATGCCATGCAATTGTTTTTAGCCTGGCCCAATGGTGTTTTTGGCACATAAATTGATGCCAACCCTGGCATAGGTGACATAATTCTCATTTTTGAATAAGTAACAGATACTTTCAAAGGGTTAATAACCATTGGGCCAATGATTTCATTATGAATATATACAGGGCAGATCCCCCTCCATGCCATGCAATTGTTTTTAGCCTGGCCCAATGGTGTTTTTGGCACAGAAATTGATGCCAACCCTGGCATAGATAACATAATTCTCATTTTTTAATAAGTAACAGATATTTTCAAAGGGTTAATAACCATTGGGCCACTGATTTCACTATGAATATCTACAGGGTAGATGCCCCTCCATGCCATGCAATTGTTTTTAGCCTGGCCCAATGGTGTTTTTGGCACAGAAATTTATGCCAACCCTGGCATAGGTGACATATTTCTCGTTATGAATAAGTAACAGATATTTTCAAAGGGTTAATAACCATTGGGCCACTGATTTCAATATACATATATACAGGTTAGATCTCCCTCCATGACATGCAATTGTTTTTAGCCTGGCCCAATGGTGTTTTGGGCACAGAAATTGATGCCAACACTGGCATAGATAACATAATTCTCATTTTTGAATAAGTAACAGATATTTTCAAAGGTTAATAACCATTGGGCCACTGATTTCACTATGAATATCTACAGGGTAGACCCCCCTCCATGCAATGCAATTGTTTTTAGCCTGGCCCAATGGTGTTTTTGGCACAGAAATTGATGCCAACCCTGGCATAGATAACATAATTCTCATTTTTGAATAACTAACAGATACTTTCAAAGGGTTAATAACCATTGGGCCACTGATTTCACTATGAATATCTACAGGGTAGATCCCCCTCCATGCCATGCAATTGTTTTTAGCCTGGCCCAATGGTGTTTTTGGCACATAAATTGATGCCAACCCTGGCATAGGTGACATAATTCTCATTTTTGAATAAGTAACATATACTTTCAAAGGGTTAATAACCATTGGGCCACTGATTTCACTATGAATATCTACAGGGTAGATGCCCCTCCATGCCATGCAATTGTTTTTAGCCTGGCCCAATGGTGTTTTTGGCACATAAATTGATGCCAACCCTGGCATAAGTGACATAATTCTAATTTTTTAATAAGTAACAGATATTTTCAAAGGGTTAATAACCATTGGGCCACTGATTTCACTATGAATATCTACAGGGTAGATGCCCCTCCATGCCATGCAATTGTTTTTAGCCTGGCCCAATGGTGTTTTTGGCACATAAATTGATGCCAACCCTGGCATAAGTGACATAATTCTCATTTTTGAATAAGTAACAGATATTTTCAAAGTGTTAATAACCATTGGGCCACTGATTTCACTATGAATATATACAAGGCAGATCCCCTTCCATGACATGCAATTGTTTTTAGCCTGGCCCAATTGTGTTTCGGGCACAGAAATTGATGCCAACACTGGCATAGGTGACATAATTCTCATTTTTGAATAAGTAACAGATATTTTCAAAGGGTTAATAACCATTGGGCCACTGATTTCACTATGAATTTATACAGGGTAGATCCCCCTCCATGTCATGCAATTGTTTTTAGCCTGGCCCAATGGTGTTTTTGGCACAGAAATTTATGCCAACCCTGGCATAGGTGACATATTTCTCGTTTTGAATAAGTAACAGATATTTTCAAAGGGTTAATAACCATTGGGCCACTGATTTCAATATAAATATATATAGGTTAGATCTCCCTCCATGACATGCAATTGTTTTTAGCCTGGCCCAATGGTGTTTTGGGCACAGAAATTGATGCCAACCCTGGCATAGATAACATAATTCTCATTTTTGAATAAGTAACAGATACTTTCAAAGGGTTAATAACCATTGGGCCACTGATTTCACTATGAATATCTACAGGGTAGATCCCCCTCCATGCCATGCAATTGTTTTAGCCTGGCCCAATGGTGTTTTTGGCACATAAATTGATGCCAACCCTGGCATAGGTGACATAATTCTCATTTTTGAATAAGTAACAGATACTTTCAAAGGGTTAATAACCATTGGGCCACTGATTTCATTATGAATATATACAGGGCAGATCCCCCTCCATGCCATGCAATTGTTTTTAGCCTGGCCCAATGGTGTTTTTGGCACAGAAATTGATGCCAACCCTGGCATAGGTGACATTTCTCATTTTGAATAAGTAACAGATATTTTCAAAGGGTTAATAACCATTGGGCCACTGATTTCAATATAAATATATACAGGTTAGATCTCCCTCCATGACATGCAATTGTTTTTAGCCTGGCCCAATGGTGTTTTGGGCACAGAAATTGATGTCAACACTGGCATAGGCGCTCTAATTCTCATTTTTGAATAAGTAACATATTTTCAAAGGGTTAATAACCATTGGGCCACTGATTTCACTATGCATATATACAGGGTAGATCCCCCTCCATGTCATGCAATTGTTTTTAGCCTGGCCCAATGGTGTTTTTGGCACAGAAATTTATGCCAACACTGGCATAGGTGCTCTAAGTCTCATTTTTGAATAAGTAACATATTTTCAAAGGGTTAATAACCATTGGGCCACTGATTTCACTATGAATATATACAGGGTAGATCCCTCTCCATGCCACGCATTTGTTTTTAGCCTGGCCCAATGGTGTTTTTGGCAAATAAATTGATGCCAACCCTGGCATAGGTGAAATCATTCTCATTTTTGAATAAGTAACAGATATTTTCAAAAGGTTAATAACCATTGGGCCACTGATTTCACTATGAATATATTCAGGGCAGATCCCCTTCCATGACATGCAATTGTTTTTAGCCTGGCCCAATTGTGTTTCGGGCACAGAAATTGATGCCAACACTGGCATAGCTGACATAATTCACATTTTTGAATAAGTAACAGATATTTTCAAAGGGTTAATAACCATTGGGACACTAATTTCACTATGAATTTATACAGGCTAGATCCCCCTCCATGTCATGCAATTGTTTTTAGCCTGGCCCAATGGTGTTTTTGGCACAGAAATTGATGCCAACCCTGGCATAGGTGACATTTCTCATTTTGAAAAAGTAACAGATATTTTCAAAGGGTTAATAACCATTGGGCCACAGATTTCACTATGAATATACACAGGGCAGATCCCCTTCCATGACATGCAATTGTTTTTAGCCTGGCCCAATTGTGTTTCGGACACAGAAATTGATGCCAACCCTGGCATAGGTGATATTCTAACTTTTGAAAAAGTAACAGATATTTTCAATGGGTTAATAACCATTGGGCCACTGATTTCACTATGAATATCTACAGGGTAGATGCCCCTCCATGCCATGCAATTGTTTTTAGCCTGGCCCAATGGTGTTTTTGGCAAATAAATTGATGCCAATCCTGGCATAGGTGACATCATTCTCATTTTTGAATAAGTAACAGATATTTTCAAAGGGTTAATAACCATTGGGCCACTGATTTCACTATGAATATATTCAGGGCAGATCCCCTTTCATGACATGCAATTGTTTTTACCATGGCCCAATTGTGTTTCGGGCACAGAAATTGATGCCAACACTGGCATAGCTGACATAATTCACATTTTTGAATAAGTAACAGATATTTTCAAAGGGTTAATAACCATTGGGCCACTAATTTCACTATGAATTTATACAGGCTAGATACCCCTCCATGTCATGCAATTGTTTTTAGCCTGGCCCAATGGTGTTTTTGGCACAGAAATTGATGCCAACCCTGGTATAGGTGACATATTTCTCATTTTGAATAAGTAACAAATATTTTCAAAGGCTTAATAACCATTGGGCCACTGATTTCAATATAAATATATACAGGGTATATGCCCCTCCATGCCATGCAATTGTTTTTAGCCTGGCCCAATGGTGTTTTTGGCACATAAATTGATGCCAACCCTGGCATAGGTGACATAATTCTCATTTTTGAATAAGTAACAGATACTTTCAAAGGGTTAATAATTAGAATTAGAGCACCTATGCCAGTGTTGGCATCAATTTCTGTGCCAAAAACACCATTGGGCCAGGCTAAAAACAATTGTATGGCATGGATGGGCATCTACCCTGTAGATATTCATAGTGAAATCAGTGGCCCAATGGTTATTAACCCTTTGAAAATATCTGTTACTTATTCAAAAATGAGAATTATGTCACCTATGCCAGGGTTGGCATCAATTTCTGTGCCAAAAACACCATTGGGCCAGGCTAAAAACAATTGCATGGCATGGAGGGGGGTCTACCCTGTAGATATTCATAGTGAAATCAGTGGCCCAATGGTTATTAACCCTTTGAAAATATCTGTTACTTATTCAAAACGAGAAATATGTCACCTATGCCAGGGTTGGCATAAATTTCTGTGCCAAAAACACCATTGGGCCAGGCTAAAAACAATTGCATGGCATGGAGGGGCATCTAACCTGTATATATGTATATTGAAATCAGTGGCCCAATGGTTATTAACCTTTGAAAATATCTGTTACTTATTCAAAAATGAGAATTATGTTATCTATGCCAGTGTTGGCATCAATTTCTGTGCCCAAAACACCATTGGGCCAGGCTAAAAACAATTGCATGTCATGGAGGGAGATCTAACCTGTATATATGTATATTGAAATCAGTGGCCCAATGGTTATTAACCCTTTGAAAATATCTGTTACTTATTCAAAACGAGAAATATGTCACCTATGCCAGGGTTGGCATAAATTTCTGTGCCAAAAACACCATTGGGCCAGGCTAAAAACAATTGCATGGCATGGAGGGGCATCTACCCTGTAGATATTCATAGTGAAATCAGTGGCCCAATGGTTATTAACCCTTTGAAAGTATCTGTTACTTATTCAAAAATGAGAATTATGTCACCTATGCCAGGGTTGGCATCAATTTATGTGCCAAAAACACCATTGGGCCAGGCTAAAAACAATTGCATGGCATGGAAGGGGATCTACCCTGTAGATATTCATAGTGAAATCAGTGGCCCAATGGTTATTAACCCTTTGAAAATATCTGTTACTTATTAAAAAATGAGAATTATGTCACTTATGCCAGGGTTGGCATCAATTTATGTGCCAAAAACACCATTGGGCAAGGCTAAAAACAATTGCATGGCATGGAGGGGCATCTACCCTGTAGATATTCATAGTGAAATCAGTGGCCCAATGGTTATTAACCCTTTGAAAATATCTGTTACTTATTCAAAAATGAGAATTATGTCACTTATGCCAGGGTTGGCATCAATTTATGTGCCAAAAACACCATTGGGCCAGGCTAAAAAAATTGCATGGCATGGAGGGGGATCTGCCCTGTATATATTCATAGTTAAATCAGTGGCCCAATGGTTATTAACCCTTTGAAAGTATCTGTTACTTATTCAAAAATGAGAATTATGTCACCTATGCCAGGGTTGGCATCAATTTATGTGCCAAAAACACCATTGGGCCAGGCTAAAAACAATTGCATGGCATGGAGGGGATCTACCCTGTAGATATTCATAGTGAAATCAGTGGCCCAATGGTTATTAACCCTTTGAAAGTATCTGTTACTTATTCAAAAATGAGAATTATGTCACCTATGCTAGTGTTGGCATCAATTTCTGTGCCCGAAACACAATTGGGCCAGGCTAAAAACAATTGCATGTCATGGAAGGGGATCTGCCCTGTATATATTCATAGTGAAATCAGTGGCCCAATGGTTATTAACCCTTTGAAAATATCTGTTATTTATTCAAAAATGAGAATTATGTCACTTATGCCAGGGTTGGCATAAATTTCTGTGCCAAAAACACCATTGGGCCAGGCTAAAAACAATTGCATGGCATGGAGGGGCATCTACACTGTAGATATTCATAGTGAAATCAGTGGCCCAATGGTTATTAACCCTTTGAAAATATCTGTTACTTATACAAAAATGAGAATTATGTTATCTATGCCAGGGTTGGCATCAATTTCTGTGCCAAAAACACCATTGGGCCAGGCTAAAAACAATTGCATGGCATGGAGAGGGATCTACCCTGTATATATTCATAGTGAAATCAGTGGCCCAATGGTTATTAACCCTTTGAAAATATCTGTTACTTATTCAAAATAGTAATATTTGTAGTGGTGCCAACGTATGCCCTTTTTTCAAGTTTGTATATCTAATTGTTATATAAAGAGATTCCACCTCTGTGTAACTATATTATATGAATCATATTATTATTTTAATAAAACCTATATTTTTATTTTAAAGTCAATTTAAAGCAGTCTGACAAAAAATTGAATAAGAAACCAACTTCCATGAATAAGAAACAGAATTTCACGAATAAGAAACAGCTTGAATAAGAAACCAACTTCCTTGTCGTTTATTCTTGTTTATTTGTATTGCGCTTTCCTCTTGAAATAGAGCTGGGGGCAGGAAAATGAGCAAAGTTCCCAAACCATGACAGTCCTGCAGATTCTAGGTCGATGGAGATCTGCTCACTTTCCAGACCAAGCGTCTCTGGCCTGTGGCCAGGGAGGGATAATGTCCAAGTTTTAAGGGACTGCCTCAGCTTTGCCCATGACACACCCTAACTCCTCCCAAACACTCAAACCTGCCCATGACATGCCTATAGCCCCTATCCCTGTCACATCCCTACTCACAAGTACCCAGTCTTCTGGAAATGTTGGGATGCATGTCTTAAGCCTTACCTGGCCTAGACCCAGGGCTGGCTCAACCATGGGACCAAGTGGGTCCAATAGACCCAGGCAGCACTTGGCAAGGGTCAGCACTTCAGTGACTGAGTTAGTCACTGTCATACCCAGACTACTCCTGTCCTCGTCTCCTTGGGGGGAGTCACAGGCTCCCATCAGCATAACCTCATCATGCAAGAAGACAGTACTTACTCTTACCTAACTTCCTTTGCACTTATTATGCAACAGTGCATAAGCATTGGATGCATGCAGGTGAAAAGGCTTAGCGGCTAGGCCTAGTAGGTTGATATGCTAATCAGTAATGTTACTACTGGGAAGGGGGTGTCAGTGCATTCTCCTACCCAGGAAGCACAATATCTTGAGCCGGCACTGCCTAGACCAGTAATGGCGAACCTTGGCACTCCAGATGTTTCAGAACTACATTTCCCATGATGCTCGACTGGACTTCAGAGTGCCTAAGCATCATGGGAAATGTAGTTCTGAAACATCTGGAGTGCCAAGGTTCGCCATCACTGGCCTAGACCCTTCATATTTACAAAACTGAGCAGTAATTGTATCTCATTGGCTGCCACAAACAAATTAAAGGGATAGAAAGGTGAAAACTTAAATGTGCACAGGTGCATTTCAGTTTTAAATAGAACCATTTTTGCAATATACTTTCATTAGCAAATATGCTACTATTATACATTTGACTGTTTTTGAGGCATCCAAACATGTGCTGGGAGTGACCTGTTCACCATTCAAATGCCACACCTTCTCAGAGAGTCAGTAGTGGTATGGCACATATTAAGTTTTCATTTACACAATACACACCCCTGCCAGCTCTCAAGATGAAGGGGGGCCATTTATCAAGCTCCGGATGGCTCGCCAGAAATAGCAGTTATGAAGCAGCGGTCTAAAGACTGCTGCTCCATAATCCTGTCCTCCTGCTCTGAGCAGACGGACACACATCGCCGAAAATCAACCCGATTGAGTACGATCGGGTTGATTGACACCTCCCTGCTTGCGGCCGGTTGTCCGAAAATCTGCAGGGGGCGGCGTTGCACCAGCAGCTCACAAGAGCTGCTGGTGCAATGCTGAATACGGAAAGCATATTGCCCTCCGCATTCAGCGAGGCCTGGCGGACCTGATCCACACTGTCGGATCAGGTCCGCCAGACCTTTGATAAATGTCTCCTGTAGTGTTTAAATCCTGATGCTCTAGTTATATGTAGCATATGTGTGTATGCCGCTGAACTAGAAATAACTAACTAGAAGATTTTTTGCTTTTGAAAGTATACAGCAAAATGTTTATAGTTCTTTTTAAAAATGAAATGTACCCGTGCACATTTAAAGTGTGGCCTTTCTTTCTCTTTAAAGTGATTTTACAGTTTCTAGTTGCTAGCAATACATACAGAGGACAGATTTTATGTCTACCAGTAACGCACTTAAAGCAATGATTTTCTATTTTGTGGTCTATATTACAGTAGTATAGTTCCTATGTGTGTATTTATAAATTGGTATGTATACAAAACTACTACATTTTGACTCAAATGTTAGAAAAATGGAGGGGAACTCCATGTTTAACTCCCCCCACTCCATGCTTTTTGACATCATTACTGATATTACAGTTGCATCATAATGACATCATCACTGGTATTACAGTTGCATCATAATGACATCATCAATGGTATTACAGTTGCATCATAAACAGCATAATCAATTACATCATCAGTGACATAACTGGCAACAACATGTATGACACCACCGATAATATAATCAATTACATCACAGGTGATATTATCAGTTACATCATCAATGACATAGTTTAAATATTTTTAGTACATAAATTGTATTTTAAAAAGATCATTTAAATTATTATTATTATTTTTTTTCAAATGTCACATACCTATACCTACTTGAAGGACCATTAAATACAATAGAACTGCACAATCAACAAGTACTTAATAAAAGACAATGCAATAGCACTTGCTCTGAATTTTGTGTATAAACTTTAATGATTCAGATAGATATTTAAATATAAACTGTTATGAGACTATGAAGTCTATTAGACCCACTTAAAGTGACGGTCCATTTTGATGAATTAGTGCACCGTTTTTAATAAACCTATTAAAAACAAGGGCACTTTCATTCATCAAAATTGACATTTCACTGTTTACTTCAAAAACTTGCCTTTTAATCCTTGCAGCACCTCCAGCGATTCCCCCGGCTGTCGGAAGCCTCTGCAGACATCAGAAATGATGAATCAGGCTTCCTCCAATCACAGCTTCCCCCCTGGGGGAATCTTGGCCTGATTCAATGCTGTGATTGGAGGAAGGCGGATTCCTCATTTTGGACCCGAGAAGACTGCTTGTGGACGGGCGGAGGAAGTGCTGAAGTGGCTGCCAGGATTAAAAGGTAAGTTTTTGAAGAAAACAGTGAAATGTAAAATTTTATGAATTAAAGTGCCCTTGTTTTTAATAGGTTTATTAAAAACCGGGCACTAATTCATCAAAATTGACCTTCACTTTAATCCACATTAGAAGGCTAGCGCTAATCTATTGTGCTTAACAAATATAGTGGGGGTGCTCAATGCTGTTTAGAAGTCATACATATAGGAAGAAAGTAGCACTTACAGGCATCTTTGAAAAAACCTAATGGTGAAATGCGCATCAGGCGTTTTATGAATCCTTGTAGCATGCTTATTTGATTTTTGTAATAGTGACTTTATCTCAGAGAATATTTTTTTACAGTTTGGATGCACAGACCCAACAAGTTTTAATAAATTGGATATGCAACACTGGGATATTATTTAATTTATTGAGGACTGTGTCCTTATAGCTATATATGGCTTTTGTTAGTGGCGCTTATACAATGGGACAACCTCTGCTTATAGCTTTGTGCTCTTGGTATTCTTTGTTGAAATCTAAACCTAGGTAGGCTCATATGCTAATTTCTAAGCCCTTGAAGGCTGCCTCTTATCTCAGAGCATTTTGACAGTTTTTCCATAGCCAGACAGTGCTAGTTATTGTGTGCCATATAGATAGCATTGTGCTCAATCCTTTAGAGTTATTTATGAGTCAGCACTGATTGGCTAAAATGCACGTCTGTCAAAAGAACTGAAATAAAGGGGCAGTCTGCAGAGGTTTAGATACAAGATAATCACAGAGGTAAAAAGTGATTTAATATAACCATGTTGATTATGTAAAACTGAGGAATGGGTAATAAAAGGAATTATCTATCCTTTTTAAACAATACAAATTCTGGAGTAAACTGTCCCTTTAAGTATCTTTATCTTTGAGACACAGTAGTCAGTTTGTGCTAATGGCTACATAAAAATAGAAAATAAACATCAAAGTAATTAAATATGTACAGCACATAAACTACTGCCTGCTGAGCCACAGAATACATGAATTTACCTATACATTTTTGAAGCAGGTGTCTCTTGAGCATCTGGTAACTGGCAGGCTTTTCCCCCTAGAGATGGGAAAAAGCAATTTGAGATTCTCCTTAGGTTGCAGAGTGTAACATACCTCAGCCTAATATCTCTGTCCCTTTAAGACTGCCTTCCCTGCTTCTGACAATTCAAGCTGGTTTGGGCAGTATTTGAATTCAGCTTGCCTGCCTGATTAATCATTCATGCACCCGATTCCCTCAGTCTCTTTTTAAGTCTTCTCAGGACTAATGTGCTTTGCATTAACTTTGAAGTTGTGATCCTGAACAACAGAGGTCTGTGACTGTTTTCCTGCATGAATTTACCAACTTATTCAAGCTACAGCCTTTTCTATTACCTATGCCTAAAATCATCAAATCACAAGTATCCAAATAATTCCATTTCTGCTTCCTGGACACTGCTACTTAACAAACTCTGAACTTAATTATAAATCAAGCATACTTTTGGTTATCATCACTCTCTAATTATAACAGCATCTTACTCAGAACTTTATAACTATTCTCTGCAACAAGTTGTCATAGCTGAAATATCCTTCTACAAATATGTTAACATATTCAGAACTCTGCATCTATGTGTTCCATTTCTGTTTCCTGGACACTGCTACTTAACAAACTCTGAACTTTATTATAAATCAAGCATACTTTTGGTTATCATCACTCTCTAATTATAACAGCATCTTACTCAGAACTTTATAACTATTCTCTGCAACAAGTTGTCATAGCTGAAATATCCTTCTACAAATATGTTAACATATTCAGAACTCTGCATCTATGTGTTCAGTTAAAAGCTTTCATGTGATTCTCCAATATATGCACAGACAGTAATTGATGCCTTTAAACTTGCAACTTGACTATCACCTGCGCTGCTCTGATTATTATTGACATACGGCTCTATATAATATTATGTACTGTGAACCTGCAACAAACCTTAGTTTGCATATATATGCACAAATGTAATTAATGCCTAAAACTTGCAACTTGTCTACCACCTGTGTTGCTCTGTTTAATTCTGACATACAGCTCTATATAATATTATGTACTGTAAACCTGCAACAAACCTTAGTTTGCATCTAAGTGTCAATCTTTTACCAGTTTACTCTGAAGCCTGAACATTCCACATTGCTATATTTTTCTCTCATTGAATCCTGCAGCTACTCCTATTAACTAACTATAAGTCACAGTGAAGTCAGAATATATTGCATACAAATGTTGCACTTGCCATTTATTCTACAATAACTTCTAGCAACTATGAATCACAGAATATCATCTATCCACGTCCAGGATACTCTTCCCCGGGTCAGGGGTCGGTGTCTCCAAATCCCTACCACTGCCCCGAGGGTCTGTGTCCTGAGCGCATGTACACCGGATCATGACACAGAGTGGTGCCAAGGAGCAACAGGACTTATAGCTTAGAGAAGAGAAGGGAAGGGAAAGAAGGGATATGATAGAAACTTAGAAGTATATTAATGATCTTAATAAAATTGAGGAATTTTTTCACAAAAAAGCAACACCAGAATAAGGGGTGAACTCACGTTGAAGGTTAGCAGGTTCAAATGTATATTCGGAAGCCTATATTCACATAAAGGGTAGATGATTCATGGACTAAACTTTCATTAAAGGTGGACAAACACTTCCGCACTTCCGAGGACTTCAAGAATGCCTTGGATAAGCATAAGGCTGTTCTACAAACTAATTCAGCTTACACTGTATAGGAAATGTGATCAGACTTATTGGGCCTTTGGTTCTTACCTGCTGTCAAAATTTAGTTTTCGATGTAAGTTGTCCACTCCCTAGTTTCTAGGGGATGAATAGTATGAAAGAATGTGTAACAAACAGCAAATTGTATTCCTTGCCGGGCCTATGTCTTAACCATTGTCCCGAACATAACAAGTCGGAATCAATGGTTGAGAGGCCCAACTTACCAAAAACCCTTACTGAGACACTGCAAGGTAAACTCGGTAACCAAGGAGGGCTTGGGAAGAGAGAGCTGAGAGACCAAACATAGCAGCTGAACTCTCTCTAATACTTTAATCAGCACCCACAAAGCAAAGAACAAATAAGTACTAGAAAGTAACTGTAAATGAATAGTTTAATAACATACCATGGTGAAAGTTTGGGTTCGCTTTCCAGACTAAAACAAAATTTCGTAGGTAGCCTTAATGCAGATCTCATGACAGCAGGCATCCGTGGAAATACATTATAAAACACTGGAGGTGGATGAAACAGCAGCAAAGTGTAGGCAAATAAATATTAAACCAAACTACAAAGTCACCTTGCTTAAGTAAGGAACCAGAAAAACATAATTTATGTAAGAACTTACCTGATAAATTCATTTCTTTCATATTAGCAAGAGTCCATGAGCTAGTGACGTATGGGATATACATTCCTACCAGGAGGGGCAAAGTTTCCCAAACCTCAAAATGCCTATAAATACACCCCTCACCACACCCACAAATCAGTTTAACGAATAGCCAAGAAGTGGGGTGATAAGAAAAAAGTGCGAAAGCATAAAAAAATAAGGAATTGGAATAATTGTGCTTTATACAAAAAAATCATAACCACCATAAAAAAAGGGGTGGGCATCATGGACTCTTGCTAATATGAAAGAAATGAATTTATCAGGTAAGTTCTTACATAAATTATGTTTTCTTTCATGTAATTAGCAAGAGTCCATGAGCTAGTGACCTATGGGATAATGAATACCCAAGATGTGGAACTTCCACGCAAGAGTCACTAGAGAGGGAGGGATAAAAATAAAGACAGCCAATTCCGCTGAAAAACCATCCACACCCCAAAATAAAGTTTCCATCTTATAATGAAAATAAAAGCAGAAGAATCAAACTGAAACAGCTGCCTGAAGTACTTTTCTACCAAAAACTGCTTCAGAAGAAGAAAACACATCAAAATGGTAGAATTTAGTAAAAGTATGCAAAGAAGACCAAGTTGCTGCTTTGCAAATCTGATCAACCGAAGCTTCATTCCTAAACGCCCAGGAAGTAGAAACTGACCTAGTAGAATGAGCTGTAATCCTTTGAGGCGGAGTTTTACCCGACTCAACATAAGCATGATGAATCAAAGACTTTAACCAAGATGCCAAAGAAATGGCAGAAGCCTTCTGGCCTTTCCTGGAACCGGAAAAGATAACAAATAGACTAAAAGTCTTTCGGAAATCTTTAGTAGCTTCAACATAATATTTCAAAGCTCTGACTACATCCAAAGAATGCAACGATCTTTCCTTAGAATTCTTAGGATTAGGACATAATGAAGGAACCACAATTTCTCTACTAATGTTGTTAGAATTCACAACCTTAGGTAAAAATTTAAATGAAGTTCGCAATACCGCCTTATCCTGATGAAAAATCAGAAAAGGAGACTAACAAGAAAGAGCAGATAATTCAGAAACTCTTCTAGCAGAAGAGATGGCCAAAAGAAACAAAACTTTCCAAGAAAGTAATTTAATATCCAGCGAATGCATAGGTTCAAACGGAGGAGCTTGAAGAGCCCCCAAAACCAAATTCAAACTCCAAGGAGGAGAAATTGACTTAATGACAGGTTTTATACGAACCAAAGCCTGTACAAAACAATGGATATCAGGAAGATTAGCAATCTTTCTGTGAAACAACACAGAAAGAGCAGAAATTTGTCCTTTCAAGGAACTTGCAGACAAACCTTTATCCAGACCATCCTGAAGAAACTGTAAAATTCTAGGAATTCTAAAAGAATGCCAAGAAAAATGATGAGAAGAACACCAAGAAATGTAAGTCTTCCAGACTCGATAATATATCTTCCTAGACACAGATTTACGAGCCTGTAACATAGTATTAATGACGGAGTCAGAGAAACCTCTATGACTGAGAATCAAGCGTTCAATCTCCAAACCTTCAAATTTAATGATTTGAGATCCTGATGGAAAAAAGGACCTTGCGATAGAAGGTCTGGTCTTAACGGAAGAGTCCACGGTTGGCAAGTAGCCATCCGAACAAGATCCGCATACCAAAACCTGTGAGGTCATGCTGGAGCCACCAGCAGAACAAACGAACGCTCCCTTAGAATCTTTGAAATCACTCTTGGAAGAAGAACTAGAGGCGGAAAGATATAGGCAGGATGATACTTCCAAGGAAGTGATAAGGAAGTGATAATGCATCCACTGCTTCCGCCTGAGGATCCCTGGATCTGGACAGATACCTGGGAAGCTTCTTGTTTAGATGAGAAGCCATCAGATCTATTTCTGGAAGTCCCCAGATTTGAACAATCTGAAGAAATACATCTGGGTGAAGAGACCATTCGCCCGGATGTAAAGTCTGGCGACTGAGATAATCCGCTTCCCAATTGTCTATACCTGGGATGTGAACTGAAGAAATTAGACAGGAGCTGGATTCCGCCCATGCAAGTATTCGAGATACTTCTTTCATAGCCAGAGGACTGTGAGTCCCTCCTTGATGATTGACATATGCCACGGTTGTGACATTGTCTGTTTGAAAACAAATGACTCTCTCTTTAGAAGCGGCCACGACTGAAGAGCTCTGAAAATCGCACGGAGTTCCAAAATGTTGATTGGTAATCTCGCCTCCTGAGATTCCCAAACACCCTGCGCTGTCAGAGACCCCCATACAGCTCCCCAACCTGTCAGACTTGCATCTGTTGAGATCACAGTCCAGGTCGGAAGAACAAAAGAAGCCCCCTGAACTAAACAATGATGGTCTGTCCACCACGTCAGAGAGTGTCGTACAATCGGTTTTAAAGATATTAATTGTGATATCTTTGTGTAATCCCTGCACCACTGGTTCAGCATACAAAGCTGAAGAGGTCGCATGTGAAAACGAGCAAAGGGGATCGCGTCCGATGCAGCAGTCATAAGACCTAGAATTTCCATGCATAAGGCTACCGAAGGGAAAGATTGAGACTGAAGGTTTTGACAAGCTGAAACCAATTTCAGACGTCTTTTGTCCGTCAAAGACAGAGTCATGGACACTGAATCTATCTGGAAACCTAAAAAGATTACCCTTGTCTGAGGAATCAATGAACTCTTTGGTAAATTGATCCTCCAAAACATGTTCTTGAAGAAACGAAACAAGTCGATTCGTATGAGATTCTGCTAAATGTGAAGACTGAGCAAGTACCAAGATATCGTCCAAATAAGGAAATACCACAATACCCTGTTCTCTGATTACAGATAGCAGGGCACCGAGAACCTTTGTAAAAATCCTTGGAGCTGTTGCTAGGCCAAACGGCAGAGCCACAAACTGGTAATGCTTGTCTAGAAAAGAGAATCTCAGAAACTGAAAATGATCTGGATGAATCGGAACGTGCAGATATGCATCCTGTAAATCTATTTTTATCCTGTGGTAAAAAAGTTCCTTTCCCCCAGTAACAGTTGAAATAATAGAATCCAACTGTGAACCAAACAATTTATTACCTTGGAAAGAAAGGGAAAGCAAAGTTGACTTAGAAGACATATCAGCATTCCAAGTTTTAAGCCATAAAGCTCTTCTAGCTAAAATAGCTAAATACATATACCTGATATCAACCCTAATGATATCAAAGATGGCATCACAAATAAAGTTATTAGCATGTTGAAGAAGATTAACAATGCTATGAGAATTATGATCTGTTACTTGTTGAGCTAAAGCCTCCAACCAGAAAGTTGAAGCTGCAGCAACATCTGCCAAAGATATAGCAGGTCTAAGAAGATTACCTGAACATAAATAAGCTTTCCTTAGAAAAGATTCAATTTTCTTATCTAAAGGATCCTTAAAAGAAGTACTATCTGCCGTAGGAATAGTAGTACGTTTAGCAAGAGTAGAGATAGCCCCATCAACTTTAGAGATTTTGTCCCAAAACTCTAATCTGTCAGATGGCACAGGATACAACTTTTTAAACCTTTTAGAAGGAGTAAAAGAATTACCCAGATTATTCCATTCCCTGGAAATTACTTCAGAAATAGCATCAGGGAAGGGAAAAACTTCCGGAATAACTACAGGAGGTTTAAAAACCGTATTTAAACGTTTAGATTTAGTATCAAGAGGACCAGATTCCTCTATTTCTAATGCAATTAAGACTTCTTTAAGTAAAGAACGAATAAATTCCATTTTAAATAAATATGAAGATTTATCAGTGTCAATTTCTGAAACAGAATCCTCTGAACCAGAGAAATCATCATCAGAAACAGAATCAGAATGATGATGTTCATTTAAAAATTAATCTGATAAATGAGAAGTTTTAAAAGACTTTTTACGTTTACTGGAAGGGGGAATAACAGACATAGCCTTCCTAATAGATTTAGAAACAAAATCTCTTATGTTAACAGGAACACCCTGAGTATTAGATGTTGATGGAACAGCAACAGGTAATGGAACATTACTAAAGGAAATATTATTTGCATTAGCAAGTTTATCATGACATTTATCACAAACAACAGCCGGAGGGACAGTTACCACAAGTTTACAACAAATGCACTTAACTTTGGTAGATTCAGCATCAGGCAGCGAATTTCCAGAAGTAGCTTCTGATCCAGGGTCAATCTGAGACATCTTGCAATATGTAATAGAAAAAACAACATAAAAAGCAAAATTATCAAATTCCTTAAATGACAGTTTCAGGAATGGGAAAAAATGCCAATGAACAAGCTTCTAGCAACCAGAAGCAAATAAACAATGAGACTTAAATAATGTGGAGACAATAATGACGCCCATATTTTTTAGCACCAAAAAAGACGCCCACATTATTTGGCGCCTAAATGCTTTAGCGTCAAAAATGACGCCACATCCGGTGACGCCGACATCTTTGGTGCAAAAAAAGTAAAAAAAATGACGCACATACAAACAACTTCCGGTGACAAGTATGACGCCGGAAATGACTATAAAAAATTTTTTGCGCCAAAAAAGTCCGCGCCAAGAATGACGCAATAAAATGATGCATTTTCAGCCCCCGCAAGCCTAACAGCCCACAGGAAAAAAGTCAAATTTTAAGGTAAGAAAATTTTTTATTATTCAAATGCATTATCCCAAATAATGAAACTGACTGTCTAAAATAAGGAATATTGAACATCCTGAATCAAGGCAAATAAATGTTTAAACACATATATTTAGAACTTTATATAAAAGTGCCCAACCATAGCTTAGAGTGTCACAGAAAATAAGACTTACTTACCCCAGGACACTCATCTACATGTAGTAGAAAGCCAAACCAGTACTAAAACGAGAATCAGTAGAGGTAATGGTATATATAAGAGTATATCGTCGATCTGAAAAGGGAGGTAAGAGATGAATCTCTACGACCGATAACAGAGAACCTATGAAATAGACCCCGTAGAAGGAGATCATTGAATTCAAATAGGCAATACTCTCTTCACATCCCTCTGACATTCACTGCACTCTGAGAGGAAAACCGGGCTCCAGCCTGCTGCGAAGCGCATATCAACGTAGAATCTAGCACAAACTTACTTCACCACCTCCATGGGAGGCAAAGTTTGTAAAACTGATTTGTGGGTGTGGTGAGGGGTGTATTTATAGGCATTTTGAGGTTTGGGAATCTTTGCCCCTCCTGGTAGGAATGTATATCCCATACGTCACTCATGGACTCTTGCTAATTACATGAAAGAAATACAGTCAGATAATCCAGGTTTAAGTTTGAAAAGGAGAGGAGCACGGACAAGGGTGTGATGCAAATAAAATATGGGTTTATTTACAGGTAGCGCAATAGCACTGCATGAGTGACAAAAGAATATACACACAGCGTGGAGGGGATAATCACCCTGGGGTTAAGATACTGGAAAGATCATATGGGCTGGAAACAAACAGGACCTAAACAGGAGGAAGGGATTTTGGCTTTTCCGCCATTGGAAGCGGTCCAAGACACAGCCCGGAGTTCTCGACAGGACAGGAGCATCTGACACTCAGAGAGGAGCGGCGTTTTCTACGGCTACCCCGAGTGAATGCCTAAGTAGTCCGGGGAGGACGGCAGGTACGTGCCTTAATGTACACTGTTTCCTAAAGATTTGTGTTGCATGTTACCTTTAGGGCTACAGTTTGTGAACAGCCGTGAGTCTCCTGACATATACCCCCATAGAGGTAGGGGAAATCCTCATGGGGCATTATCCTCCTTTGTAAGAATTAATATATGAAAGTCTACAATAAGTAATACACAGGTTGTGTTGAAGACTTTGTTTCCACAGCATTGCTGTATATATTAATACTTGTGATTACTCTTCCAACACTTTTTCCCCATATCTTGGATATAATCCAGGTTTAAACCACATAGGAATATCAGTACAAGATCAGAATACAATTACAGTGTCCAAAAAATAAGCTGAAGTAAATAACCAGAAAATCCAAATAGTAAATTGCCAGAGTAGAGGTAACTAGCAAACTCAATACATAAGCAGCATCATGATTCAAACAGATAGCTTTTAAAGACTACTATAATTAAGGCCTAATTGATCTTCTAGGCCTCCTTAAAGGTAAAGCACATCTTACTGCAGCAGGGACAGAAATCACTGTGCCTGTTATGACAGAATGCTTCATATTCAAACAAGACTCGCAAGAAATGGGTAACCCTTCCACTTGTTTACACACAAACATTTTATCTTTAATTAGGATCTAAATTGTGGCACCCATCTTAAACTCTTGGCCAACACAAGATTCTAGGAAGCAGCCATCTCACCAATTTGAAGAGGGCATAGGTACAATTAAGCACCACCTGTCCAGAATATCTCCAGTGTACCTACAGTTAGTTTCAAAGCTGATCAGTGCCTCGGTCCCATGAGATGTTCGACCTCCAGTATCTCCTGTGGAAAAGCATTCATATATCCTTGGATAAGACATATGAAAAGAGAGAGGAAATGCCTTAGTCCAGTTGATCTTGGGATGGACAGAAAAAGAATGCATGGTTATTAAGGGGAGCCACGATTAAAATGGTACAAACTTGGAGTGATTAATTTATTTCAAATGTATTTTGATTAAGAAAATAATATAAGATACCAAGAAAATAAAAAATATTTAGAGGCTATATCAATAAAAAAAGTCCAGTATGAATCACAGTTGAAAAGGTTGGACTTCCTTACATTAGAAAGCATGATGAAACATAAAAGTGTTTATTAATTTATATATAAAATTTGTTTTTAAATGGGTTTTATATAATTTGCTATATACCTGCCTGTTTAAGCATTTTTTTTTTTTAAACGTTCCATTCTCCTGGGAGCATTCATGAGAAGCACAGTGGACCAGCTTGTAGTGGATTCAGTTTAGCATGTGGACTACAAGTGTCCACCATACCCTGCTAGCACTTTGTAGGCGCACTCCTCTTCATTCTTATCCTAGTAGTTTACTGTTTTGTGACATTTTTACACCATGAGGCACCATAATGTTCATTAAAAACTCATCAGACTGTGATAAAAACTTCTCTTTGAAATTAAAGTAAACAAAGCTGGCGTTAAACACATAACATTATGTATCTTTTGCTACAAAGGTCACACACTTTGACATCAACTCCTCTAGTCTTTGATAAATACTGTGAAATGCATAATAGTGTACAATGCAGAAGTATAGTGAGAGGGAGCTCAGTTAATAATTCTCAAGTGCCTAATCCTAAAAACGTTATTTAAATTACTTAAAGGAACAGTCTTAAAAAAAAAAAAATCATAAATGGGCATTTGTAGATTTGCATTTTTTTTTTTAAATTGTTGCAAACATATTTAGCATCTTCAAAACCAGCCCCAAACAGACTTTGCTCAGTTTTTTCCGCCCCCAGCTATGAGTTATGCAGCCATTCCAAGACCAAGGGCGCGATCACATATATACGGCGCAGGTTTTGGCGCAAGCGTGGGAACCCGCGCCGCCTGTAATTTCACCTCACACATCAGGGTATTACATATACTGCGCCGTTAGATGCTAAAGTGGCGTAAGTAGGACAAACTGGCGATCTTCCGAAATGTGCGCAAATACACATTTTAGTCGTCGCAAGTAACTTACGCCAGTATTTTGTCCACAGAAAGTCTCAATAAAGAGTAGTTTTATGCAAATTAGGCTAACACTCATAAAAATTAACCGCGACTTCATATAAAAATGCGACACGTAATTACGCTATTCAAAATTCATACATAAACCCATGCGCAGCCGCCATTTTCTTCAGTGTGTTTGGATTGTTCTTTGAACTACAGCACACTACAGTGGAGTGGAGGATTAGTGAGAGTAGAGAGAGAGCCGCAAACAGAAGAGTTAGGTTGCATTGTTGTTTGATTAAGCTTGTACACTTACACATATTTTTACATATTGCACACATTTTGCATACATAGCTATACAAATACACCATACTTTTTTTTCTAACACCTCACACATTTTATTTCAATTTTACAGTGTGATAGGCTGAGTGTTTGGTTGTGATTGTGTGTGATTGAACTGGGAGTGAGTGTGAGTGTATGAGTGTGTGTAGTGTGAGGATGGCAGGGAGAGGTAGGACGGAGGGGAGGAGGGGAGAGGAGTGGCAGGGAGAGGAGTATTGTAGAGGACAGGAGGAGCAGTGGGGTCCCCGTCAGTGGGGAGAGGGAGAGCTAGAAGGGATGATGGGAGGGGAGATGCCCGAAAGCCCTAGAGACCAGGCACATATAGGAGAGGGACAGAGGGTGCACATGGGGACAGAAGGGGGAGGAGGGAGAGGATAGGGAGGAACCCACACCATGGACATCACAGGGAGCAAGCCAGGTGTCCATGGAGGATGAGAGGCTGAGATGTCCCAACTTCTCATTCAATGAAAATGTTGCCCTAGTCCAGGCCATCATGGACAATTACAGTGCCCTCTTTGGGCAGGAGAAGGGCAAAAGCAGTGCCAAAAGGCGAAAAACAGCATGGTTGGCGGTAGAGGATGCCGTCAACAGTGTGGCCTCGCAGAGGAGGACTGTTGAGGGCCTTAAAATGCGGTGGAATGACTACAAGAGGCGGGTGAAAGAAAAGATGGGGCAGGAAGCTATGCACCAGAGGGGAACAGGCGGTGGTCCATCCCTGGACATAGAATATAACACCTGGCAGGAGATGATACGCAGGCCCCTGAGTATCACAGCAGTCCGTGGACTTCCAGGGGCTCGTGACTCAGGGGCTGCAACCACAGCATATCATGCTGGTGAGTAACATCCTACACACCAGTATTATATGTATTTGAGATATAACATCCTTTAATATCACACATTCATGTACACAATGAGGAGCATGGTATTTGGCCTACTAACAAAAACATCTACAATTATATTTGACATTAATGCTACTTAACACAATGAAATTCATGATATGAGGTGGAATAGTGCAATACTAACATGTCTCAGAGTAACACAGGCCACAAGCCACATGTAGAGTTTTCAGTAAATGGACACTATAGCCATCACAATACTTTTAGCTCAAGAAAGCAGGTTCTGTGCCTACATCAGGCTAAAGTAAATTGTGTGACCATAGTGTCACTTAAAAAACACATTTTTCCATCATTGACATGTACACATAACTATTGTATGAAACATATACCTGTATACTGCGCATATTAAAATCCCTCATATCACAAATCACAATGTGCACATGCATGTTATAGAGTTTGACATGAGAATCAGTATAGGCCCTAGCATGTATCAATGTACATTGTATGCCCACATGGACATATATATGACTGTACTAATCCCTCTCATCATTTGACTCCTCCACAGAACCTCCTGTCATGAGGATACAGGCATGCCGCCACCACCACCAGTCACAGGCATGCAGCCACCACCACCAGTCTTCAGGCAAACACATGAACAGTATGCTCCCAGGCATGAGCATGGTTGGATGGCCTCAGTTGAGGACCCGGGAGTGATGCCATCACCATTGCCATATGACCCCTGGCAAGATTCCTGGCCAGAGGAATATTCTTCTTTTGGCTTTGGGGGGAGCCAAGACAGCCACAAAGAGTCCATGTATTTACCCCACCCCCCAACACAATCTCAGGGCAGTCATGGGTTATACACACAGACTATGTCACAAGAAGTGCCAACTGGACAGGCTGAGTGGTCACACACTGGTCATCAGTGGGACTATCAATCCACCCTGAGAGCTCCACCATCCTCATCACTTGGGAGAGCTCCACCATCCTCATCACTTGGGAGAGCTCCACCATCCTCATCACTTGGGAGAGCTCCACCATCTGCAGATGAAAATATAGCTGAAAGTACTCAAGCACCAGCAGATGTAGCTGAACCTGTCCCAACAGAACCATCAGATGCAGCTGAACCTGTCCCAACAGAACCAGCAGATGCAGCTGAACCTGCACCTCAGGCAACTAGAAGCCCTGCTGCTCAAGAGCCTGTGGATGCATTGTATTCTCCCCTGGGTGAGGAATACATTGCACTCCAGAGGAGGCTCATAACAACCTCTGAGAGCAGACAAAGAGGCCAAGAGAGGTTCTTCAGGAGCCAAGAGAGGAGACAACAATGTAGCATAAAGCTACAGAGGGACATGGCAGCATCGTTAAGTGCAAGTGTTCATAAACAATCACAGATGATGCGAATTCTGTCTGATATGCAGATGCACAATAGATAGCGAGAACAAAATCAACTCTTGGGTGTGTTGGTTGAGCACTTTACACACCAACAGGACACTGCCTCCAGCCTATCATCTGTGGCCAGCAGAAACAGCAGAATCTTCTCAAACCAGGAGAACAAGGCAATCCACTACAGTCACCTCAGCTCCCTCATCCAAGAAGCCAAAAAAGAAATAAATATTCTTATAGTTCACCATAAATCTTGTCCTCTGTTATTTATCATATAATTGTCATCCACATCCATGTGAGGTGTGTTTTAGTACACTAATATTGTTAAGACATATAATAAGACCTTTGTGGAAATGGCAAAAAAAAGGTAATATTATCCTGTTTATGACATATTCTTGTACTATAACTCACATCCACAATAGTTGTTTCTGAAGGGTACATATAGTAATATTCACTTCTAAGATGTAAATCAATGTATCTCACATCCAATATAAATTTACACATTGGTATATATAGTAGTGATGTTACTGATAGGGTAGGCATTATCAGGTGTTTTAAGTCTGCAGGTGAGAGGTTGTGGTGTCTGTGATTGGTGGTGAGAAGTTGTGGTGTCTGTGATTGGTTTGACACAATTGCAAAGAGGCAGCCTTCAAGAAGGTCTTAGAAATTATCATATGAGCCATCCTAGGTTTTGCTTTCAACTAAGAATACCAAGAGAACAAAGCAAGTGTTATAATTAAAT
This sequence comes from Bombina bombina, assembly GCF_027579735.1. Taxonomy (NCBI): domain Eukaryota; kingdom Metazoa; phylum Chordata; class Amphibia; order Anura; family Bombinatoridae; genus Bombina; species Bombina bombina. Next base: position 932,012,502 of record NC_069502.1, on the reverse strand, counting down.
CTGAAAGTAGTTTGAAATAACATGCCCTATTTAAAAGAAGAACTGTCCCTTTATATATTTTGGCATCAGTGCCAAGCTGTGTTAGCATTAGAATAAATTACACTCCAGTGGGTTCTAAAGAGATGAAGGTAATACAATTTAAAGTAAATAAGCAAGTATATGTCCACAATGTGATAAAGTACCTACAAGCTCAATCCATTTGATTATGTTGTGGCTTCAAACTATTTCAAATACACAAATAAACCTTAAAAAACCAATATCATAGTATACTGTCCCTTTAACCTTGAGATGCTGCTTAAATGTATGTGTTTGTTAAGGCTTCCAGGGAGTTACGTTGCTTTTTTAGTCAGTGCAAGGGTTGCTGGGCCTGCAATTTGTGGCAAGATGAGAATGGAGTAGATTTTCTGAATTCTGCGCGCGTAAGTCCTTACGCTGTATATTGGATACCAAATTGCCCATCTGTTCTATGTTAGTCTATGGTTACAAAAAATATGGCCGAAGGGTGAAATATATGCGCATAACTTGTGTGCTACGCCGTATATGTAATACCAAAATCACGTAAAATCTGGCGTCGCCGGCTTTTGCGGGCGACGCTGCATATGTGATCGAGCCCCATATTGTTGTTTGAGAAGAAGCATTGCACTCATAAAAAACAAGCACATTTGCAGGTGTGGTAAAATGTTCTTATTAAAGAAAATGGTGAAAAGAATGTGGTCCTTAAATAAATAGGAAAATGAGAAAATGATGCATTCAACTATTTTTTTTTCTTCCTTTTTGATACAATTTCAACCTATTAGAAGAACACATTTGAATGTAACCTATCTAAATGATGAATGCATTATTATTTAGGATGTAACCTTGCAAATATTATTTTGACCTTGCACTGTGTAAAAATACATCTAAATTAAAAACAAGAAGAAAACTGAGATCTATAAAACGTGTCTTCTCATGGACAGTGTGTTGAGTTGCTCTCTGGACCGATCCTTCAAACTAATCTTTCTTTAAAATCTAGTCTCACATGCATTAGCTATAGATAGGTTTTTACTATAACACGAATGGGATAATCTAGTCTCACATGGACCAGTTATGGAGAGGTTTTACTATAACAGGAATGGAATAATCTAGGCTAACATACTTTAGCTATGGAGAGATTTTACTATTACAGCAGTGGGATAATCTAGTCACACATGCATTAGCTATAGAGTGGTTTTGCTATAACAGGAATGGAACAATCTAGGCTAACATACATTAGGTATGGAGAGGTTTAATATAACAAGAATGGAATAATCTAGTCTCACATTATCTATGGAGAGGTTTAATATAACAAGAATGGAATAATCTAGTCTCACATACATTGGCTATAGAGAGGTTTTACTATAACAGTAATGGTTTAATCTAGTCTCACATACATTAGCTATAAAGAGGTTTAATTTAACAGGAATGGAAAAATCTAGACTAACATACATTAGCTATGGGGAGATTTAATAAAACAGAAATTGAATAATCTAGTCTTACATACATTAGCTATGGAGAGGTTTAATATAACAGGAATAGAATAATCTAGTCTCACATACATTAGCTTTGGAGAGGTTTTACTATAACAGGAATGGAATAATCTAGTCTCACTGTCATGATACACTCATGTAGAGTAGTCAATACCTCGATTAGTCACCAAGCAGAGGTGGTATTGTGGTCTCAGCATTGCAAGGTTAATCTGAACTGCTCTTTCTTTGTGTAACATCTGTGTTCAGGAATGCTGTGGTCTGTCAGTGGATGGTACTTCCGGATACTGTGAGTTAAGGCTGGCTATGTATGGTTGAATGATCATAAATTATATCAAGGACGGGGCCTTGAAAAGACAAAGAAGAAGCTAAGTTTTAACAAAATGTAACATTAACTTTAGTCAGAACTAACCTGGGACACGAAGCAGCTAACATCTAAAGGAGTTCTCCACATATCTCAAGAAACTTGGTAATAAGCTTAAATATTGTGTACTATTTGTATGTCCCATTTTATTTGAAAGAATGATATCTTTGCATATATATGTTATTTAGAATGTTATTATAATTTGGCACTGTGTAACCTGTATTGGTATTTTTGTTACAAAACATATAGAAAATCTAATTCTGTCTTTGTTTTCTAATATCTGAATTCACACTCTGAAGAGGCAAGGTTAAAGGCAAGTTAACTTATTGTTAATTGTGTGAGTTATTGAGGTTTACAAGACATCCCTTTATTCAGAGTTCTTGGTAGTGGCAGAAAGTGTTAAACTGGGGTTGTGTGGAAAGGATTTGGGGGTTAATTTGGTGTCCTTTTAAGGTCCTTTGTACAGATAAAGGTTTTACAGAACTAGAGGCTTAGTGCTATTAACCTCTTCATGTCCACACCCTCCCCATTTGTGACGGTTGAGTGGAAAGGTTTAATCGTCACAAACTGGTTGGCAGTGGTGGAGATAGCTAGAGTTTTTTTAGTGCTATTTGTATAGTACTAAAAGAAATTACATGTTTTTGTGTAATTTCCCAAAGACAGGACTCAGTGTCTCATTACAAACATTCAGTTCAAAGAAAGCAGTTATTTTCCCCTTCCTCTTGTTGTCTGTCTCTACTCTCATTATGGAAGCATATAGGAGAATGCCTAAATGGTCTCTGGATTTTCTTTGCAAGAAAAGAGCAATTACAATCCTTGGCAAAGGAGAAGAGCAGCTGATAAGGAAATTGCTAGAGGCAGAGGGCCTCACAACAGAGTTTAAAACAGACACAGAAAGGGTTACTGTGGAACCTGTAACACAAGAGCTGGTACCTAACTAGCTACAAACTTGATATACGGTTTTGTGAGAATAGGTGGTGCAAATGAATGCTATTCCCCTATGTGTAATGAATTGTATTGGTTCGATTTTCTTATTACTGAAGTTTCAATTTCCTAAGTTCAATTTGGTAAGTTTAGCGAGTCTCGCTATGAATGCTATATGGCGCAAATGGATGCTATTCCCCAATGTGTAATGTATTGTATTAGTTCGTTTTTTATTACTGAAGTTTCAATATCCTAAGTTCAATTTGGTAAGTTTAGCGAGTATTGCTATGTCTTAATTTCAAAATTATGTTTTTGTATAGGCTCAGCTTGTATCGCTATATGTAATGGAATACTCCTTATTGTAAATACGACCAAAGGACTAGGTTATAGTTTTTACAATTTTATTAAGTCATAAAAATATTAGCATAATTTTTATGACTTAATAAAATTGTAAAAACTATAACCTAGTCCTTTGGTCGTATTTACAATAAGGAGTATTCCATTACATATAGCGATGCAAGCTGAGCCTATACAAAAACATAATTTTGAAATTAAGACATAGCAATACTCGCTAAACTTACCAAATTGAACTTAGGATATTGAAACTTCAGTAATAAAAAACGAACTAATACAATACATTACACATTGGGGAATAGCATCCATTTGCGCCATATAGCATTCGTAGCGATACTCGCTAAACTTACCAAATTGAACTTAGGAAATTGAAACTTCAGTAATAAGAAAATCGAACCAATACAATTCATTACACATAGGGGAATAGCATTCATTTGCGCCACCTATTCTCACAAAACCGTATTTCTAAAAAACATTGGGATAAAGTTTTTTAAAGGTGAGCTAGAATTCCCCATCCTACCTTACAGTCTAAACATATCCTCATAGCTACAAACTTGACTCAGGTACTTGGGGGATGCTGAACCCCGACTTAAAATGGAATTGATCCTCAAGTATCAAGAGGAGAAAAGGAGGGAGAGAGAGCTGGAGAGAGAGAGGTTGGAGAGAGAGAGAGGCTGCAGAGAGAGAGAGAGAGAGGCTGGAGGGAGAGAGGTTGGAGAGAGAGAGAGGCTGCAGAGAGAGAGAGAGAGAGAGAAAGCAGCAGCAGAGAGAAAAAAAAAGAGAAAGAAGCGGCTGAGAGAAAAAGAGAGAAAGAAGTGGCTTTAAGGGAGGCCCAGTGGAGACATGAGCTGGAGGTTTTGAGGATTACCAAAAATAAGGCACCTCTTCTGTACCAAGATTTTTTTAAACAGATTTTCCAGACATGGAGTCCGAAAGGCCAGAAAAATGATCCTGGTCAGGGAACCTGATTCAGTAACAGAGGCTGCAGACAACACTAACAACGAAACACCTGTAGCCAAGTGTTCAACTGTGCAAGCGGTATCACCCACCTGGAGGGAAGGAATGTGCCAGCAACTGACATCCAATTTTACAGGAGTACCTTTCCCTGGAACATCAGCCATCAAAGGGGCAGAAGTTGCATCGGGCAAGGGAAATAGCCACCCATGCATTTGGTGCCACGAGTTTTGGCACCTGAGTTTTGCCTGCCCCACCAAGGAGAGACCTCAACATGAAGTCTGGGGTGGGAATACAGCAGGTAAACCTGCACCGGCTTTGTTTGTGGGTGGGTGGGTCGGCAGGTAATCTGCAGAGTTTCACAGAGGGAGACCGTGTGACCATGAGACTTCAGGACACTGGGGCTAGATATTGCTTGGTGAGCCCTGAAGTGGCAGAGGATATTATCCCAGGAGAGACTGTGGCTAATGAAGAAGTATAGCTAGAGTCTATAATGTATTGTTGTTCAAAAAGACCCATAAATAAATTTGCATAGCTGGGTGCAAACCTCGTGCCCATTGCTGTACCTTTTATCTGAAGGAAAAATTCTGCATTAAAGCTAAAATAATTGTTTCTAAAATTAATAAGATACACGGTTCCTACACAAAGTGAATGATAAAACTGATAGAAAATGAACGATAGAACTAAACGATTGTTGCAAATATTTTGATTCTTGTTTAAAATTCGTCTCCAGAATATGTAAATAGAGCTGTTAAAATAAGAGATATACCAGCCTATTTATTTTTAAATCTTATAGAAACCTGAGATTCTATAAGTAACAGATATTTTGTAATATTGTGGCCACAATTGATTGACGTGACTGTTTTATTTTTAAACATTTATTTTTTAATAATTATTTCATATTTATTTCACATTGATTATATTAAAATATGCATTTATAACTTTTCCAATAGTGATTTCTACTTTTGTCTATATCCCTGGTCATTTATATTTGAGCGCCGCTCTCACTACCTTTTGTAATTTTATTTCTATACTAAACTAACCGTTGTGAGAGAATAACGGGATACAGAGAGGTAGCTTTTGGGATATATTTTACAGCACTAGGGTCGAGAGTCTAAAACATTTATATGTTTAATGGAAGTAGTCTCCATCCTTTGGTAGGATACCTTCAGCTCTGGTGCAGCTAGATTTGTCCATCCCCAGCCTCCCCTCCGAGTTCCCCAAAGTTTTACACAGTACCTCAGTTTTTGTGGGGTTCTCATTTAGCCCTCCTTGTTTGCAGGGCATAATTACATTGCAGCTGGCCCAAATCATTCCCCAGCAACACATTAACAGGGACATCCTCAGAGATCCCCACCTTCTGCAAACTTTTCTCCTCACCCCTATCCAGGGGCACACATGCCGCTCTCACTACCTTTGGTAATTTTACTTCCATTAAACATGGTTGCTGGGAGGGGGGGGGCTGAGGGTTAATACAGCTTTGTCTGTGTGTGTACACCAGTAATGTCTTGTTCTAGTGAAGAGGGATGTATTGCAAATTATTGTGGCAATGTTGATTCTCTTGAACCTGGTTGCTGGGAGAGAGAGCCTAGGGTTATTGCTGATTTACCTGAGCCTGTACCTGTAATGTATTGTTCCAGTGAAAATGGAAATACTGCCATTGATTATGACAATGTGTTGCCTGATGTAGTGTGTGGGAATGTGAGAGGGCAGCAGGGCTGGGAAAAAGGGCAGACTGAGTGTGTGTACCCTTCTGTGCTAGAACCAATTTTGCATGCCTAAGAGGGGAAGGGAGATGGGACTTACCCCTACAACTCTCCCATAGCCGTGTGTACCCTGGATAGAGAATATGTGGGCCCAGCAGCTGCAGTGACTAATGAACCTGCTACACTTACCAAGCATACAGGAGTAGGTGTGAACAGTGGACTATCAGGCCTAAGCTTTGCAAGAACTGCCCTTAGCCCCCTAGTGAGTCAACCTGAGGGGGCTCTAGATCCCTTCAAGAGTGAGTGCAAGGAGTGTGTGATATCCACAAGGGAAATTGTGTCAGCTGATGCAAACTGCTGCAGTGGGCAAATTAATGTAGAGTGTGTGCAAAAAAGTCAGATCTGGTCTTATGAATGAGGAAAGACTAAGGTTCAGGTTGATATAGGGGATCAGCGTGGGCTGACCCCCTATTTCCACCATCTTAAAGGGGGAGGTGTCATAATACACTCATGTGAAGTAGTCAATACCTGGATTAGCCACCAAGCAGAGGTGGTATTGTGGTCTCAGCATTGCAAGGTTAATATGAACTGCTCTTTCTTTGTGTAACATCTGTGTTCAGGAATGCTGTGGTCTAAAGACCCCCCTCCTCATGGTGGATGGTACTTCCTAACACTGTGAGTTAAAGCTGGCTTGTATGGTTATTTGATCGAAAAATTATAACAAGGGTGGGGGCCTTGACAGGGCAAAGAAGAAGCTAAGTTTTAACTAAATGTAACAGAAACTTTAGTCAGAACTAACCTGGTACACGAAGCAGCTAACATCTAAAGGAGTTCTCCACATATCTCAAGAAACTTGGTAATAAGCTTAGAGATTGTGTATTATTTGTATGTCCCATTTTATTTGAAAGAATTATATCTTTGCATATACAGTATATGTTTTTGAATGTATTTATAATTTGGCACTGTTTAACCTGTATTGGTATTTTTGTTATTAAACATATAGAACATCTAATTCTGTCTTTGGGCTCTAATATCTGAATTCACACTCTGAAAAGACAAGGTTAAAGGCAAGTTACCTTATTGTTAATTGTGTGAGTTAATGAGGTTTCCAAGACACCCCTTTATTCAGAGTTCTTGGTGGTGGCAGCAAGTGTTAAACTAGGGTTGTGTGGGCAGAATTTGGGGTTAATTTGGTGTCCCTTTAAGGTCCTTTGTACAGATTATGGTTTTAGGGAACCAGATGCTTAGTGCTATAAACCCCTTCATGCCCACACCCTCCCCATTTGTGACGGTTGAGTGGAAAGGCTTAATCGTCACACTCGCATACATTAGCTATGGAGTGGTTTAGTATAACAGGAATAGAATAATCTAGTCTCACATACATTAGCTATGGAGAGGTTTTACTATAACATGAATGGAATAATCTAGTCTCACATACAATAGCTATGGAGAGGTTTTACTATAACAGGAATGGGATCACATGCATTAGCTATGGAAAGGTTTAATATATCAGGAAAAGAATAATCTAGTCTCACATACATTAGCTATGGAGATGTTTTACTATAACAGGAATTGAATAATCTAGTCTCACATGAATTAGCTATGGAGAGGTTTAATATAACAGGAATGGAATAATTTAGTCACACATACATTAGCTATGGAGTGGTTATACTATTGCATGACCAGAAAGTTGGATTTCATTTTTAGAACTTCTTTTTTCCCATTAGAACACCCCCTTAGATTTAGCCTATCCTAATTACACACCTATGCCAATAAATTGGTTCATGTTGAAGGAGGAGTGACTTCACCGTCAGTACACTAATTTATGTGTCCTATTTTATTACCTACTGTATATTATTCTTGAAAGATCATGCCTTATAGCAATTGTAATAACATGAATTTTATTTCTTTCAAAACTTCCTTTATCCTTTTTTTTTTTTAGTTTTCAAATAAACTTTATTAACATATGTTAATGTTATAACAGCAAAAATCAAAGTTACTTAGTCTGTTGCAGTACATTAGAGTTGCAATAATCAATGCAAACAATAGATATTGGAAGACATGGCGCATACATAAGCATACATTTATAGGCGGTGTAGAGCATAATGTGTGATACAAACAGGGAGGTAACATCCAGCAATATAGGACATGTAAATAAATACATAGCTACAATAAGGACATGTGTATGGGGTTAAGAGATAAAATGTATGTTGTTATTGTGGAAGAACAATAAGGGTGCGGTATTGACAAGACAAACCGCTTTGGTAGTCCTCTCTTAAAGAGGGGCACGTTATGTGAGGGAAGGGGGGGGTGGGGAGGTTGGGTTACTTTAGGTGAAGGAACAAAGTGCCAAATGTAAATAATATAGGTAAGGGCCGGTCGCAAGTGAGGAGGATAGGGGGAGGGACTGAGGGACTAGTGTTGAAGAGAAGTAAGGATGAATGGCTGTAGTGTGCTGCCCACCCAAAATGAATGTGTGGTGTGGCATAAGGCCAAACTGGGAGCATTGTTCAGTGTTCATTTAAGGGGAAATACGGTGTTCAACTCTAGGGCATCGGAGTCTCTACTTGGGGGTCTTGAAGTTACCGCCCAGTGTCTAGGAGAGGCTGGACAGGATAAGTTGTCAGGTGTGCAAGTTCCAACTGATAGAGGGCATATAGGGGTGTTAAAATGTCTAGTACCAAGAGCCACTGGGCTTGCTAGGTGTAGTGTTAATGGTATCTAGGGTGTTGTAAGAGTATGCCACAATGTGAGACTGTACAAATGAACATAAACAAGTAACAACATACAGGCAACGAAATTAACAGTCATAATTTGTCCACATAGCTAGAGATAGTAGCTAAGACCACCACCAGATCTTGGTAAATGCCCAGTATGGCAATAGAGATCGTAAAAAAAAAAAAGGGCAATCAGCAAGGGGACAGGGTCATACAGCATTTAACATGTAGGGAGGTACACTAAATACATAACAGTTTTAACTCGGACACACATTTAACAGGCAAGTAAGTAGGCAGGAGAAAATTGAGAGGGGAAGTGTCTCCTCTAGTGATTTCAATATATAGAAGTACAGTGCTTAAGGCAATTAGCTTCAGTTACCCAAAGCTGTGGAAGTAACACGGAGGACAAGTCACTGCGCAAGTGAGGTTCAGGGGTGTAGCAGCTATTTCATGCAGGGAGGTCGCATATGGAATAATAGGTTGTGTTAGCCTTATTGCCACACGTTTTCCATATAGCAGGAGCGATATTCAGCACGGCATAATTAAGCTATTACGAAAGTAACAGGAAGGGTCTCCCCTATAAATACTATAAATCACATTATATAGGTAATAGTTCTGAGATTGACACATATTCATTAGTCCCACCCCGGACACACAGAAGAGCATACCAAATAAATAAGAGGCCTGCCTCTAAACCACACTGCACTGGCTCTATTTACAGATATGTGGGATAGAATTGAGAGAGAGAGAGAGAGAGAGAGAGAGAGAGAGAGAGAGAGAGAGAGAGAAAGTGACCTCTCTAGGGGTCCTAGCATACAGAAACATGTTATTTAAAGGGACACTGAACCCAAATTTTTTCTTTCATGATTCAGATAGAGCATGAAATTTTATCAACTTTCTAATTTACTCCTATTATCATTTTTTCTTCGTTCTCCTGCTAACTTTATTTGAAAAAGAAGGCATCTAAGTTTTTTTTTTTTTGGTTCAGTACTCTGGACAGAACTTTTTTATTGGTGGATGAATTTATCCATCAATCAGCAAGAACAACCCAGGTAGTTCACCAAAAATGGGACGACATCTAAACTTACATTCTTGCATTTCAAATAAAGATACCAAGAGAATGAAGAAAATTTGATAATAGGAGTAAATTAGAAAGTTGCTTCAAATTTCATGCTCTATCTGAATCACAAAAGAAAAAATGTGGGTTCAGTGTCCCTTTAAGGCCAGCAGCCCTGGTAATCCATAGCTGCATAAATGCCATGGCGGGTGAAAAATTAAACTACTTTATTTGTGTTAAGAGAAATTATGTGTGTATAAGCACTGATTAACCATTATGCAGGTCAACGTGGTTCAAGGCACAAAGTTAGATACAGAATAAATATGAAGGGCAGTATATACGCATACATCAAGACATATTAAATAAACAACAGGTCAATATTTAACATATACTTATCAGTCCCGTTTCGTGGATCAGCCGAAAGGAAACAAGATTCCTCCAGGAAACGTCACTCAGAGAGACAAAGTGTTCAAGGCTAAAGCTCTGGACATTGTGGAGACGCCCAGAGAGTTATAGGAAAAAGCCTTCGGTATGACAGGACTCCGGTATCTGGAGAGTTGGGCCTCCTTTGGGGGAGAGTTGCCCATTCAGAAGCTGTAGCATTAAGCTGACAAGGTGGCTGTTGCGGTCATTGTGGATCACCATTATGGATGATGGCCATATTCCAGGATTTGAGGAGTTCAAGTCCTTGGGTGACATTCTGGATTGTGTGCGTTTGGTTATCCCTGAAGACCAGTAATTTAATCGGGTAGCCCCACCGATACTTGATGTTCCTCTTCCTCAGGGTCATGTTAACTTCTGAAAAGGTTTTCCTCTGTTGCAATGTCCGAGCAGAAAGGTCCGGGAATATCTGAAGGTTTTGGAATTTCTCTGGGAGCGGGAGTCTCTGGAAGTGTGCTCTTTGTATCCTCTCCTTATATGTAAAACGATGGAGCTGAACAATGACATCACGGGGCTGACCATCAGGGAGGCCTTTAGGCCTAAGTGAGCAGTGGGCTCGATCCACCAGGTCCTCCGATTCTGAAGTAACTGGAGCTAACTGATGGAAGAGCTATTTGAGATAGAATTGGAGATCCGACGAGGAGACAGACTCGTGCACTCCTCGGATCCTAAGGTTATTGCGCCTAGATCTGTCCTCTGTCGGCTATTTTATCCTCAACAGAGTCCAGGTACTCTGAGAGGTGTTGAGTATATGTTAGGCTGTTAGACTGCTCTGTGGCCAGGTCCTTGTACTTTCTCTCGAGGGTATCAATGCGTTCATTAGTAGAGGATATCTCCTTTTTTAGCTGAGCTGTAGAAGCAGAGAGTTTGGTGGCAAATGATGAGTGGTGATCATCCAGCATAGTTTTTAGAGAGTCAAGTATGAAAGTATGGGTCACTGTCTCCAAGGTGCTATGCTGTACATCTTTCAGAGCGGATAAAACAAACCCAGCAGGTTCAGACCCAGGAGAGTCAGGAGGTTCAAATGCAACATGAGGATCTGAGGCAGGAAGGATGAAATGATCCATCACTGTCTTCTTAGGTGGGAACTGTTGCCTATTTTTTCGCTAGTACTGCTGTGTTAAGTGGACCAGTATGCAATGTGGGTGTAGGCAAGTTCAAGTCCTCAGGCAAGAGTATAGAGATGCACCCCAATTAGAGACCAATCCTTTGTAACAAGGACAACAAAGAGTTAGCAGACAGAACACTGAGTGCAGGGCAAGCGTTTGCGGCCTTAGGAAGTGTTTACTCCATCATATTGGATTTTTCAAATGCGGGTAAATAGGATGAAGCAGGGTGCCCCTTAGAAATGTTGGATAGTGATGTGCCCTGAACAGTATGGTTTTCTGAGGGAAAATATTATGTGGTTGAACTATCCCAGCAAATCTGCAGTCAATGATAAATATAGCAGGCTTGAATGGATTATGCTAGGGTATCACTGTGGAAACTTAATATAGCCCCCATGTATCAAAACATTAATTTTATGGGCCCATTGGATGTCTTTGATGCTCAAATAGTGTCCTAATATTGGGCGGCTGAATAAATGTAGGTGCCTGTGAGCAGACACGCTACTCCACGTGGCAACAGTGCTTTGTGTGATCGAACTTTCAGGTTCGGCTGCTATATGTAGTGGTTAATTACTGTGCTTACCCATCTCATGGCCAAACCCGTAGTGTTGCAGGGCCTATCTTCTTTGCGGAGCGTGACTTGGAGGAACAGCTATGTCTGAAAGTTATCTTCAGAGATTGGAGGCCGACGTGGCTGTTGCGGCCTAGGCAAGGGAGAGGCAATCGAAGATGGCGCAGCGCGCCTTGCAGAGTCCCTGCCACTAATGAAAAGGAGGCTGTCCTCTCCTCAATCGACGTTTGCATATCCTACTGTCTCCCACAAGCAAGCGGTTCCGCTATGCGTGCTTGGTCTGGGCGCAAGTTCAGTTGAATTGCTGACCTTTGCCGTCCGCTCCGGTTTTGCGGCACAGATATGACATCTTGACAACCCCAACGATCACAACACCTCCTCCCTCCTGGAAAACCTCGGAACTATCGGACTGAAGCAACTCGTAAACTACCCAACCCACACAGCCGGCCACACCCTCGACCCGATCTCCTCAGGCAATCACATCTCAGTCAATCACATCACCGAACTCCTCTGGCCTGCCCACCACTGCATACACTTCTCCTTCAACAAACCCACCACCCACCTGTGACAGTACCACCTGCCCTGCAGAAACTGGAACAACATCACCCAAGACCAACTACACCGCACCCTAAACAAATCCTCCCCACCTACCTCCACAGACGCCAACTCCTCTGCCTGCAACCTCCACTACTGGATTACAGACTGCTCCAACACCCTCGCCCCCCTCAAAAAACCATCTGGCCATCAGCTGGTTCACCCCGGCCCTCCAGGACTCCAAACGCCACTGCAGACGACTGGAAAGAACCTGGAGATCCAGCAAGACCCTTCTGGATAAAGCTGCCTTTAAGGAAGCAATCACCACCCACCACCACCTCATAAAACAGCACAAAACAGCAAGGAGTTGTTCTCAGTCAACAAGGAATTCTCTAAGCCCAACAGCGACACCACCATCATTCCACCCTCCCAGGACCTATGCAATACCCTCGCTGCACACTTCCACCGCAAGATCCTCGACATCTATGACAGTTTCATGCCTCATAACTCAACCTCCACCACCCACTCCCCTACACCCAACGACACCTCTCCCAAATTCGCCCCCCCCCCCACCACACACGGACTATCTGGAGCCCCGTCACCACAGATGACACCCTCAGAATCATGAAATCCATCCACTCTGGCGCGCCCTCGGACCCATGCCCCCATCACATATTCAACAAAGCAAGCAACACCATTGCCCCTGAACTCCGCCGCACTATCAACTGCTCCATCAAAACCAGCACCTTCCCGGATATCTGGAAGCACGCGGAACTGAAACCCCTGCTGAAGAAACCATCGGCAGACCCCACGGACCCGAATAACTACCGCCCCATCTCTCTACTCCCCTTCCCGGCCAAAGTCATAGAGAAGTCCATCAACTTGCAACTTATTGACCACATTGAGGCCAACCACACCCGGGACCACTCCCAATCCGGTTTCAGAAGCAACCACAGCACCGAGACCGCCCTCCTCGCTGCCACAGATGACATCCGCGCCATGCTCGACCGAGGAGAAACTGCCGCCCTCATCCTCCTAGACCTCTCAGCAGCTTTCAACACTGTGGACCACAACACCCTCCACACCCGCCTACACAACGCCGGCATCTGCAGCAAAGTCCTGGAATGGATCACCTCCTTCCTCACAGGCAGGACTTAGAAAGTCAGACTCCTACCTTTCTCCTCCAAACCCACACCAGTCAACTGCTGTGTACCGCAAGGCTCTTCACTGAGCCCCACCTTTTCAACATCTACTTGGCCCCTCTTGTCGCCATCGTCCGACGCCACAACCTCAACATTGTCTCCTACGCCGACGACACCAAGTTAATCATCTCACTCACCCGATATCCCACCACTGCCAAAAAGAACATCCACGAAAGCCAGACAGCAGTCGGATGAAGGACAACTGGCTCAAACTGAACACAGACAAAACCGAAGTCCTCCTCCTCATACCCAATAAATCAGCATGGGATGAATCCTGGTGGCCCACAGCCCTCGGTCACCCTCCAACCCCAACCGACCACGCACAAAATCTAGGCTTCATCCTGGACTCCTCACTCTCCATGGACCGACAAATCAATGCCATCACCTCAACATGCTTCCACATTCTTCACCTGCTACGAAAAATCTTCAAGTGGATCCCTACCGAAACCAAGAAAACAGTCACCCACACCCTCGTCAGCAGCCAGTTAGACTACGGCAACACACTCTATGCCGGCTCTACCATCAAACTCCAAAAGAGACTCCAACGTATCCAGAACGCATCAGCCAGACTCATCCTTGACATCCCTCTCCAATGCCACATCACAGAAAACCTAAGGAAACTTCACTGGCTCCCCATCAACAAAAGAATCACCTTCAAGCTCCTTACCAACGCGTTCAAGGCCCTACACAACATTGGACCCGAATACCTCAACCACCGCGTAATTTCTACACCCCCACCAGACAACTCCGATTGGCCGACCAAGCACTCGCAGTCATCCCCCGCATCAGCAAATCCACATCGGGCGGTAGATCCTTCTCCCACATGGCAGCAAAGACATAGAACACCCTCCCGCTGCACCTCAGACAATCCACCTCCCTTACAAAGTTCAGAAAGGACCTCAAAACCTGGCTCTTCGACTGAATGCCCATCCCCTCCCTCCTATCCCCTTTCCCTTAGCGCCTTGAGACCCTCACGGGCGATTAGTTTGACCTCTATAAGTACCTAATAGATAGAGATAGATATGCTGTGAAGGATCAGTGTGTTACCCAGCCGTACAGATGATACTAGGTGGGGTAAAGTTAGGTGGCAAGAAAGGAATAAGAATGAGATTAGGGGTTTTTGTAAGTATTGGGAAGGTAATTAGGGCAGAACTACAGGGCTTTTCCAGGAGCTCCACCAAAGTGCGACCGGTCTCTTCCTTAGCTGGCTCCGCCCCCCTTCTTTATCCTTTTTAAGTAGTGATATTCTCATTAAAGGGACATTGACATTCCAGCTAAACTTTAAATGCACATAGATGAATTACATCTTTAAATAAAAAAATATTTCCAATATACATAGATTGGCAAAAATGCTTCTAGTAAAAAATATGACTGTTTTAGTGTAAGCATTCTTCTCTGCATGTGCATGTGAAGAAAAGGTAGATATTCTCAGTGCATCAGCATTTTAAAAACTGCCACTGCTGTGAGAACCAGTGGGGCTTAAATCATGGCAGCAATAATGCAAATTGAGTAATTACCAGATGATAACTTTAGGCTCTCTGAGCAAGAGCTGTGTTTAAAATGTTGGACAAACTACTCCAGGGGCGAGATTACATATGCGGCGCAGGCTACAGCGCAACTGCTGAAACCTGCACCGCCCGTAATGTTGCCAGTGACTTACGGCACTTTAGAAACTGCTGACACCTAAGAAAATAAAAAAAAAGTCAAATCTCCTGTAAAAGTCTAACCCGCTATATCCGCCATTCCCATATCGGTACTAATAATAAATGTATTAACCCCTAAGTACGCCAACCGCAACATCACAATTAACCTAATAAATGTATTAACCCCTAATCTGCCATTAACCCCCATTGCAAAGTACCTATTAAAACTATTAACCCCTAATCCACCATTAACCCACATCGCAACAAACCTTATAAATCTATTAACCCCTAATCCGCCAAACCCACACAACGCAATAATCCTAATAAAACTATTAACCCCTAAACATCCACAACTAATTAAATTACTTACGGCTAGATTTAGAGTTGGGCAGTAGCCGTGAAAACCAGCGTTAGAGGCTCCTAACGCTGGTTTTTACCGCCCTCTGGTATTTGGAGTCAGTCAGGAAAGGGTCTAACGCTCACTTTACAGCCGCGACTTTTCCATACCGCAGATCCCCCTACGCCATTTGCGTATCCTATCTTTTCAATGGGATCTTTCTAATGCCGGTATTTAGAGTCGTGGCTGAAGTGAGCATTAGAAATCTAACGACAAAACTACAGCCACAGAAAAAAACCAGGAGTTAAGAGGTTTCTGGGCTAACGCTGGTTTATAAAGCTCTTAACTACTGTGCTCTAAAGTACACTAACACCCATAAACTACCTATGTACCCCTAAACCGAGGTCCCCCCACATCGCCGCCACTCTATTAAATTTTTTTAACCCCTAATCAGCCGACGGCACGCCGCTGCCACCTACTTTATCCCTATGAACCCCTAATCTGCTGCCCCTAACACCGCCGACCCCTATATTATATTTATTAACCCCTAATCTGCCCCCCTCAACGTCGCCTCCACCTGCCTACACTTATTAAACCCTAATCTGCCGACCGGAACGTGCCGCTATTATAATAAAGTTATTAACCCCTAATCCGCCTCACTCCCGCCTCAATAACCCTATAATAAATAGTATTAACCCCTAATCTGCCCTTCCTAACATCGCCGACACCTAACTTCAAGCATTAACCCCTAATCTGCCGATCGGAGCTCACCGCTACTCTATTAAATTTATTAACCCCTAAAGCTAAGTCTAACCCTAACACTAACACCCCCCTAAGTTAAATATATTTTAAATCTAACAAAATAAATTAACTCTTATTAAATAAATTATTCCTATTTAAAGCTAAATACTTACCTGTAAAATAAACCCTAATATAGCTACAATATAAATTATAATTATATTGTAGCTATTTTAGGATTAATATTTTTTTTACAGGCAACTTTGTAATTATATTAGCCAGGTACAATAGCTATTAAATAGTTAATAACTACTTAATATTTACCTAGTTAAAATAATTACAAAATTACCTGTAAAATAAATCCTAACCTAAGTTACAATTAAACCTAACACTACACTATCAATAAATTAATTAAATAAAATACCTACAATTATCTACAATTAAACCTAACACTACACTATCAATAAATTAATTAAATACAATATCTACAAATAAATACAATTAAATAAACTAACTAAAGTACAAAAAATAAAAAAATATTTACAAACATTAGAAAAATATTACAACAATTTTAAACTAATTACACCTACTCTAAGCCCCCTAATAAAATAACAAAAAACCCCAAAATAAAAAAATGCCCTACCCTATTCTAAATTAAAAAAGTTTACCTTACCAGCCCTGAAAAGGGCCCTTTGCGGGGCATGCCCCAAAGAATTCAGCTCTTTTGCCTGTAAAAAAACCCACATACAATACCCCCCCCCAACATTACAACCCACCACCCACATACCCCTAATCTAACCCAAACCCCCCTTAAATAAACCTAACACTAAGCCCCTGAAGATCTTCCTACCTTGTCTTCACCTCGCCGGGTTCAGCGATCGGTCCAGAAGAGGGTCCGAAGTCTTGATCCAAGCGGCGGCTGAAGAACTCCATCATCGGGCTGAAGTCGGAAGTCCATCATCGGGATGAAGTCTTCTTTCAAGCGGCATCTTCAATCTTCTTTCTTCTGGAGCGGAGCGGAGCCATCTTCTTCCCAACCGACGCGGATCCAAGCTCTTCAACCGATCCAACTGATCCAATCAGTCAATCAGATTGAGCTCGCATTCTATTGGCTGATCGGAACAGCCAATAGAATGCGAGCTCAATCTGATTGGCTGATTGGATCAGCCAATCGGATTGAACTTGAATCTGATTGGCTGATTCCATCAGCCAATCAGAATATTCCTACCTTAATTCCGATTGGCTGATAGAATCCTATCAGCCAATCGGAATTCGAGGGACGCCATCTTGGATGACGTCCCTTAAAGGAACCGTCATTCGTCGGGAAGTCATCGGTGAAGATGGATGGATCCGCGCTGGAGGTCTTGAAGATCAGCCAGTCGTCATCGGATTGAAGAACATAGAAGATGCGGCTTGGAAGAAGATGTTTGCCGGTCCGGATGTCCTCTTCTGCCCGCTTGGATCAAGACTTCAGCCGGAGGATGGACGTCACTCTTCAGCCCCCCGCTTGGGCTTGGATCAACACTTCGGAGGCTTGGATCAAGACTTCCGAGGACGGATCGGTGAACCTGGCATGGTGAAGATAAGGTAGGAAGATCTTCAGGGGCTTAGTGTTAGGTTTATTTAAGGGGGGTTTGGGTTAGATTAGGGGTATGTGGGTGGTGGGTTGTAATGTTGGGGGGGGGTATTGTATGTTTTTATTTACAGGCAAAAGAGCTGAATTCTTTGGGGTATGCCCCGCAAATGGCCCTTTTCAGGGCTGGTAAGGTAAAAGAGCTTTGAACTTTTTTAATTTAGAATAGGGTTGGGCATTTTTTTATTTTGGGGGGCTTTGTTATTTTATTAGGGGGCTTAGAGTAGGTGTAATTAGTTTAAAATTGTAATATTTTT
The DNA here is from genome assembly GCF_027579735.1 of Bombina bombina. NCBI lineage: Eukaryota > Metazoa > Chordata > Amphibia > Anura > Bombinatoridae > Bombina > Bombina bombina. Next base: position 931,994,462 of record NC_069502.1, on the reverse strand, counting down.
CTAATGTTTGTAAATATTTTTTTATTTTTTGTAACTTAGTTCTTTTTTATTTTTTGTACTTTGGTTAGTTTATTTCATTGTATTTAATTGTAGGTATTTTATTTAATTAATTTATTGATAGTGTAGTGTTAGGTTTAATTGTAGATAATTGTAGGTAGTTTATTTAATTAATGTAATGATAGTGTAGTGTTAGGTTTAATTGTAACTTAGGTTAGGATTTATTTTACAGGTAATTTTGTAATTATTTTAACTATTTTAGCTATTAAATAGTTCTTAACTATTTAATAGCTATTGTACCTGTTTAAAATAATTACAAAGTAATCTGTAAAATAAATATTAATCCTAAAATAGCTACAATATAATTATTATTTATATTGTAGCTATATTAGGGTTTATTTTACAGGTAAGTATTTAGCTTTAAATAGGATTAATTTATTTAATAAGATTTATTTTATTTTGTTAGATTTAAATTATATTTAATTTAGGGGGGTGTTAGTATTAGGCATAGACTTAGCTTTAGGGGTTAATCCATTTATTAGACTAGCGGCGAGATCCGATCGGCAGATTAGGGGTTAATTATTGTAGGTAGCTGGCGGCGACGTTGTGGGGGGCAGATTAGGGGTTAATAAATATAATATAGGGGTTGGCGGTGTTAGGGGCAGCAGATTAGGGGTACATAACTATAATGTATGCTGCGGCAGTATACGGAGCGGCAGATTAGGGGTTAAAAATAATATGCAGGGGTCAGCGATAGCGGGGGCGGCATATTAGGGGTTAATAAGTGTAAGGTTAGGGGTGTTTAGACTCGGGGTACATGTTAGAGTGTTAGGTGCAGACGTAGGAAGTGTTTCCCCATAGAAAACAATGGGGCTGCATTAGGAGCTGAACGCTGCTTTTTTGCAGGTGTTAGGTTTTTTTTCAGCTCAAACTGTCCCATTGTTTTCTATGGGGGAATCGTGCACGAGCACGTTTTTGAAGCTGGCCGCGTCCGTAAGCAACGCTGGTATTTAGAGTTGCAGTGGCGGTAAATATGCTCTACGCTCCTTTTTTGGAGCCTAACGCAGCCATTCTGTGAACTCTAAATACCAGCGGTATTTAAAAGGTGCGGGGGAAAAAAAGCATGCGTAGCTAACGCACCCCTTTGGCCGCAGAACTCTAAATCTAGCCATTAGACCCCTAAGTTTGGAACAGCCAATAGGATGAGAGCTTCTCAAATCCTATTGGCTGATTGGAACAGCCAATAGGATTTTAGCAGCTCTAATCCTATTGGCTGATCAGTGTTAGGTTTATTTAAGGGTTTTTTGGGTGGGTTTTATTGTCAGATTAACCCCAATGACCTAAATTAAAAAATACTAAATTACAAACAATTAAAATAAAAAAGCTAATATTACTTAAAAATAAAAAAACCTAAGATTAAATAAATAAATAAAAAATTCTAACATTACATAAATTAATAAACCAAATTATCAAAAATAAAAAAATTAAACCTAATCCCTATGAAAATAAAAACACTCCCTAATCTAATGCTAAACTATCAATAGCCCTTAAAAGGGCCTTTTGTAGGGCATTGCCCTAAGTTAAATAGCTCTTTTACCTTAAAAATTACTAAGTCCCCCCTCTAACAGTAAAACCCCCCACCCACCAAACCCCCCAAAATAAAGAAACCTAACACTAAAAAAGCCTGAACTACACATTGCCCCTAAAGGGACATTTGTATGGGCATTGCCCTTAAAAGGGCATTCAGCTCTTTTACTGCCCTAAAAGGGGCATTCAGTTCTTTTTTCAAAGGCCCATTTTATCCCTAATCTAAAAAAAAAAAAAACCCAAAAAATTAAAATAAAGCCTAAGTCTAACCCCCAGAAAGGTACTCACAGTTCCTGATGTCCGGCGGCGAAGTCTTCTTCCAAGCGGCGATATCTTCTATCTTCTTCCAGGAACAAGCCGGCGTGGAGTGCGGAAATGAAGACCGGCAACCGTGGAGCCATGGAGCTTGGAGATCCTCTTCGTACGATCAACGCCGCACACTGAGAATTTAATTCAAGGTACGCGTTTAAATATGGGGTACCTTGTATTCCTATTGGCTGATTTGAGTCTTCAAATTCAAATCAGCCAATAGGATGAGAGCTACTGAAGTCTGATTTGAACAGGTACCCCATATTTAAATGCATACCTTGAATTCAATCGTACGAAGAGGATCTCCATGCTTCATGGCTCCGCGGTCGCCAGTCTTCAGATCCACTGTCGCAGGTCTTCAGTTCCGCGTTCCGTTCCAGCTTGCTCCTCGAAGAAGATAGAAGATATCGCCTCTTGGAAGAAGACTTCACCGCCAGACTTCAGGAACTGTGAGTACCTATCTGGGGGTTAGACTTTTTTTGGGGGGGGGCACCCACCCACATTGCGACTATGAAATACATTTATTCACCCCTAATCTGACGCCCCCGACATCGCTGACATGATAATAAAGCTATTAACCCCTAATCCGCTGCTCCCCGACACTATAATAAAGTAATTAACCTCTAAACCTCCAGCGTCCCACATCGCCGCCACTAAATAAATCTATTAACCCCTAACCCCCAAGTCTAAACACCCCAAATCTGCTGCTCCGACATCGCTGACACCTAAATAGTTATTAGCCCCTCATCTGCCGCTCCCGTCATCGCCAAACACTAATAAACGTTATTAATCCCTAAACCACCGCCCCCCACATTTCCACAACTAAATAAACCTATTAACCCCTAAAGCGCCGGTCCCCACATTGCAAAACACTAAATTAAACTATTAACCCCTAAACCCCTCAACTTTAAATTAAAATTACAATATAACTATATTTAAATAAATAAATAAAAAAACTTACCTGTGAAATAAAAATAAACCTAACAGTAAACTATAAATTAACCTAACCTTACTATTCTATTAAAATAAAAAATACTACCAATTAAAAAATCTATATTACAAATTTAAAAAAACCTAACACTACAAGAAAAATTAAAAAAAATCTAAAATTACAAAAAAAAATAAACACTAAATAAAAAAAAATAAAAAACACTAAGCTTACAAAAAATAATAAACGAAATTATCAAAAATAAAAAAAATTACACCTAATCTAATAGCCCTACAAAAATAACCCCCCCCCCCCAAATAAAAACACCCCCTAGCCTAATAAACTACCAATAGCCCTTAAAAGGGCCTTTTGTAGAGCATTGCCCTAAATTAAACAGCTCTTTTACCTGTAGAAAAATACAAAGTCCCTCCAATAGTAAAACCCACCACCCAACCAACCTCCCAAAATAAAAAAACAAATTCTAAAAGCAACTAAGCTACCTATTGCCCCTAAAGGGGCATTTGTATGGGCATTCAGCTCTTTTTCATTGCCCTTAAAAGGGCATTTAGCTCTTTTTCAAATTGCCCAAACCCTAATCTGAAAAAAACACCCCCAAAAATAAAAAAAATACCTAACACTAACCCCAGAACATCTACTCACGGTTCCTGAAGTCCGGACATCCATCTCCATCCAGGCGGCGAGAGGTCTTCATCCAGGCGATGACATCTTTATCGAGAGCGGAGCGTCCTCTTCATACAGTCCCCGCTGTACACTGAAACTTCAATGCAAGGTAGCTGTTTCAAAATGGCATACCTTGCATTCCTATTGGCTGATTTGATTCTTCAAATTCAAATCAGCCAATAGGATGAGAGCTTCTGAAATCCCATTGGCTGATTTGAACAGTGTATGGTGGGGACCGTATGAAGAGGATGCTCTGCACTGTATGTATTTGCCGGTCTGCGCCGCCGGGATGAAGATAGAAGATGCCCCCGCGATAGATGAAGATGTCCCCGCCTGGATGGAGATGGATGTCTGGACTTCAGGAACCGTGAGTAGATATTCAGGGGTTAGTGTTAGCTATTTTTTTTTTTTTTTTTTGGGGTGTTTTTTTTCAGATTAGGGTTTGGGCAATTTGTAAAAGAGCCAAATGCCCTTTAAAGGGCAATGCCCATACAAATGGCCCTTTAGGGACAATGGGTAGCTTAGTTTTTTTTAGAGTTAGGTTTCTTTATTTTGGGGGGTTGATTGGGTGGTGGGTTTTACTGTTGGGGGGACTTTGTATTTTTTACAGTTAAAAGAGCTGTTTAACTTAGGGTAATGCCCTACAAAAGGCCCTTTTAAGGGCTATTGGTAGTTTATTGTAGGCTAGGGGGTGTTTTTATTTTGGGGGGCTTTTTTATTTTTATAGGGCTATTAGATTAGGTGTAATTGTTTATATTTTTGATAATTTCGTTTATTAGTTTTTGTAAGCTTAGTGTTTTTTATTTTTCGTAATTTAGTGTTTATTATTTTTTGTAATTTTAGATTTTTTTAATTTTTCTCGTAGTGTTAGATTTTTTAAATTTGAAATTTAGATTTTTTAATTGGTACTATGTTTTTATTTTATTAGAATAGTAAGGTTAGGTTAATTTATAGTTTAATGTTAGGTTTATTTTTATTTCACAGGTAAGTTTCTATTTATTTAAATATAGTTATATTGTATTTTTAATTTAAAGTTAGGGGGGTGTTAGGTTTAGGGGTTAATAGTTTAATTTAGTGTTTTGCGATATGGGGGGGCGGCGGTTTAGGGGTTAATAGGTTTATTTAGTTGCAGAGATGTGGGGGGGGGGCGGTTTAGGGGTTAATAACGTTTATTAGTGTTGGCGATGTCGGGAGCAGCAGATGAGGGGCTAATAACTATTTAGGTGTCAGCGATGTCGGAGCGGCAGATTAGGGGTGTTTAGACTTGGGGTTTATGTTAGGTTTAAACGTATCTTTTTTTTCCCCATAGACATCAATGGGGCTGCGTTACTGAGATTTTTCATTCCGCGATCGCAGGTGTTAGTTTTTTTCTAACACTCTCTCCCCATTGATGTCTATAGGTGAAAGCGTGCACGAGCACGTCAAAACAGCCCGTGGCTTTTGTGCGGTATGGAGCTTAACGCCACCATATCGCACACACAAGGAGGCTTTTCAGTAACTTGTAATGGCAGCACCATGGAGAGTGAAATAACTTTTTGGCGTTAGTTTCGCACGCTGTTTAGCGTAAAACTTGTAATCTAGGTGTTTATTAGGTATATAGCGTTGTGGGGGGTTGGCGGATTAGGGGTTAATAGGTTAATTAGATGTTTTGCGATGTGGTGGTTGGTGGATTAGGGGTTAATATAGTTTATTAGTTATTGCGGTGGGGGTTGGCGGTTGACAGGTAGATAGATATTGCGCATGCGTTAGGTGTTAGTTACTATTTTCAGGGGGTTACAGTGCTCACATACTCAGCGCAAGTCTTGCTGCGCCTGCCTATGTGTGGAGAGGGGAAAATGGAGTAAAATTTCTCCATTTTCGCCACGAAAGTCCTTGCGCTGAATATGTGAAACCGATTTGCGACTAGGTTCTATGTTAGTGTCAGGGTACCAGGAATCAGACTGAGACATGAAGTGCAAAAATAATCACGCCTTTATTAATAACAAAAAATAATAAAAAGTCCACAAGCCAAATGACAAGTCAGGAGTCAAAGCCAGAGCTGGTAGTTAGACGAGCAGAGTCAGGAGCCAAAGCGAATAGTCAGATGAGCCGGAATCAGGAACAAGGAGAACAGCAGAGTCAGGAACAAGCCAGGGATCAGGAACCAGAAGGGACGTCAGACAAGCCAGGTAATAGACAGGAACTGGAACACAGGAACTAACAAACAAGTCTGAGACAACACAAGGGCAAAAGCATACTTGAACAGAGGCCCTTTAAATAATAAGTGTGACATCATAATCCTGTGACTGCAACCTGTCTCACACTGATGATCACCAGTTTGGCCATAAGAGGGCACCCAGATGAGAGAGCAGCGTTACACACGGCATCGATTCAATTAGAGAGGTAAGTAAAATGGCAGCCAGCAGTAAATAGCAAACAAAGCAGGGTAAAACCCTGACAGTACCCTCCCCTCAACAACCCCTCCCCCATGGTAGGACAAAAGGCTTAGTGGGGAAACGGGAATGGAAGGCACGGAGGAGGGCGGGAGCATGAACATCAGAGGAGGGAACCCATGAACGCTCCTCCGGACCATAACACCTTCAGTGAACCAAATACTGTACGCGATCCCTTGAGATGCGAGAGTCAATAATGCTGCTGACCTCATATTCTTCATGGTTGTCAACTGAGATAGGATGGGGAGGAGGCAACACAGTGGTAAACCAATTACAAACCAATGGTTTCAAGAGGGAAACATGAAAAACATTGGAGATGAGCATTGCAGGAGAAAGGTCAAGAGCATAGGCAACAGGATTGACCCATCAGAGTATTCAAAAAGGACCAACATAACGGGGAGTCAGTTTATTGGAAGGTACACAAAGGTTCAAGTTGCGGGAGGACAGCCAAACCCTCTCACCAACCTGGTAGGAAGGTGCGGGCAGACACCTACGATCAGCCTGGAATTTTTAGCACTGCAAAGACCGATGAAGGCAATCCTGAATCTGCACCCACGTGAAACGGAGTTGCCGGAGATACTCCTCCAAAGCCTGAGTACACTGAGACATGAATGAATCGGGCAACAAGGATAGTTGGAACCCATAATTCACCATGAACGTGGATACCTGGGAGAAAGCATTAATAGCACTATTATGAGCGAACTCTGCCCAAGGTAACAGTTCAGACCAATTATTGTGGTGATCTTAGACATAGCAACGGAGGAACTGTTCCAGAGCTTGATTGGACTGTTCCGCAGCCCCATTGGATTGAGAGTGATATGCAGAGGAGAAGGAAAGCTGGATCCCCATTTGAGCACAAAAGGAGCGCCAAAATCTGGAGACAAACTGGCGATCTCCTTGGGTAACCCATGTAAATGGAAGATCTCCCGGGCAAAAATTGAAGCAAGCTCCTGAGCGGTAGGCAGCTTCTTCAAGGGAATGCAATGTGACATTTTAGAAAAACGGTCAACCACTATTAAGATAACAGTATTGTCATTGGAAACAGGGAGTTCGGCAATGAAGTCCATGGAAAGATGTGTCCAAGGGCGCTCACCATTAGCAATTGGTTGGAGAAGACCCACAGGAAGACATTGAGGAGTCTTGTTCTGTGCACAGACTGAGCAGGATGCAACATACGCAGCAACATCAGAACAAAGACCTGGCCACCAGAATTGTCGAGTGACAGACCAAATCTTCTCGTTCTTGCCAGGTTGACCTACGGCTTTAGGATAGTGGTAAGTGTGCATATGTTTATTTCGAAAATTCTCAGGTACAAAGCCCTTACCACTAGGTTTCTCAGGAGGTGCATTGGTTTGTGCAGCCAGGATCTCCTCCCCCAACAGAGAAGTCAAATTAGTACATATGGTGGCCAAAATATGGTCAGGAGGTATAACTGGAGTAGGTACAGACTCCTTCTTGGACAAAGGCGAAAAACATAAATTATGCTTACCTGATAATTTAATTTCCATCGTTACGAGGAGAGTCCATGGCTTCATTCATTACTTGTGGGAAATACAGAACCTGGCCACCAGGAGGAGGCAAAGACACCCGAGCCAAAGGCTTAAAGGGACACTGCACCCAAATTTTTTCTTTCATGATTCAGATAGAGCATGACATTTTAAGCAACTTTCTAATTTACTCCTATTATCAAATTTTTTCCTTCTCTTGATATATTTATTTGAAAAAGAAGGCATCTAAGCTTTTTTTTTGGTTCAAAACTGAAGAGCACTTTTTTATTGGTGGATGAATTTATTCACCTATCAGCAAGAACAACCTAGGTTGTTCACCAAAAATGGGCCGGCATCTAAACTTACATTCTTGCATTTCAAATAAAGATACCAATAGAATGAAGAAAAAATGATAATAGGAGTAAATTAGAAAGTTGCTTAAAATTTCATGCTCTATCTGAATCATGAAAGAAAAAAAATGGGTTCAGTGTCCCTTTAAATACCCCCCCTCCCCTCATCCCCCAGTCATTCTGCCGAGGGAACAAAGAAAAGTAGGAGAAATATCAGGGTATAAAAGGTGCCAGAAGAAAAACAAAAGAAATTTAGGTCTGCCCAATGGAGAACTGGGCGGGAGCCATGGAGACTAATCGTAATGATGGAAATGAAATTATCAGGTAAGCATAATTTATGTTTTCCATCTTATATGAGGAGAGTCCATGGCTTCATTTATTACTTGTGGGAAACAAATACCCAAGATCTAGAGGACACTGAATGAAAAACGGGAGGGTGACAAGGAGGCGGACCCTATTCTGAGGGCACCACAGCCTGCAAAACCTTTCTCCCAAAAGCCGCTTCAGCCGAAGCAAAAACGTCTAATTTGTTAAAATTTGTAAAAGTATGCAAGGAGGACCAGGTAGCCACCGTACAAATCTGCTCCATAGAGGCCTCATTCTTAAAGGCCCAAGAAGAAGCCACGGCTCTAGTTGAGTGAGCCGTAATCCTCTGAGGAGGCTTATGTCCTGCTGTCTCATAAGCCAAACGAATCATGCTCCTCAGCCAAAAGGATAGGGAAGTAGAAGAAGCCTTCTGCCCCTTGTGCTTCCCCGAATAAACAACAAACAAAGCAGAAGTTTGTCTGAAATCCTTCACAGCCCGAAGATAGAATTTCAAGGCTCGAACCACATCCAAGTTATGAAGTAACCGTTCCTTTGAAGAAGGTTTAGGAAATAAAGAAGGAACCACAATCTACTGATTAATGTTGCGATCAGACACAACCTTAGGGAGAGATCCCAGTCCAGTGCGAAGGACAGCCTTATCTGCATGGAAAACCAGATAAGGGGGCTGACATTGCAAGGCCGCTTATTCAGACACTCTGCGTGCCGAACCAATGGCCAGTAGAAAAAGGACCTCGACCCGTATCTGTGTAGCTTGCAGTTGAGTCTGAGATCTATCTTCGGAGTCCACCAACTGTTGCAAATCTCCTCAAACACATCGGTATGAAAAGACCATTCCCCTGGATGAAATGATTGTCTGCTGCGAAAGTCCGCTTCCCAGTTGTCCACACCCGGATGTGGATATCTGAAAGCGAGCATTTGTGGGTCTCTGCCCACTCCAGGATCCAAGATACTTCCCTCATGGCGAGGTAGCTTCTCATTCCCCCTGGTGGTTGATGTAAGCCACCAAAGTAATGTTGTCCGACTGGAATCTGATGAACTTGAACGAACCCAGGAGGGGCCAAGCCTCCAGAGCATTGAAGATCGCCTGAAGTTCCAGGACGATAACTGCCCTGTGCCTTCCTGGCACCCCAAACCGCTCCCCAACCTGAGAGACTCGCGTCCGTAGTCACAATCTCCCAAGATGGTCTGAGGAAGGATGTCCCCTGGGACAGCTGTTCTGGACGGAGTAACTAAGAGAGAGAGACTCCCTTGACCCATTGTCCAGAGAGATCAGTTGGGACAGGTCCAAATGATCGCCTTTCCACTGCCTCAGTATGCACAGCTGAAGAGGCCGATGATGGAATCTGGCGTAAGGAATGACATCTATAGTGGATACCATGAGCCCAATTACCTCCATGCATCGGGCCACTGATGGCCTTGAGGAGGATTGAAGGGCAAGACAGCTTGAGACAATCTTGCAATGTCTCTTGTCTGTAAGGAATATCTTCATGGCAATGGAGTCTATTATCGTGCCCAGGAACTCCACTCTTGTACTGGGAACCAGAGAACTCTTTCCTGAGTTTACCTTCCATCCATAAGATTGCAGAAGAATGAGAAGAACTCTCGAGTGGTCCTCTGCCAACTGGTAGAAAGGAGCCTGAACCAGAATGTCGTCCAGATAAGGAGCCACTGCTATCCCTCTGGATCTCGCCACCACGAGCAGAGCTTTTGTGAAGATTCTTGGAACAGTAGCCAGCCCGAAGGGAAGAGCTACAAACTGGAAGTGCTGATCCAGAAAGGCGAACCTTAAGAACCTGAAGTGATCCTTGTGGATTTGCACATGAAGGTAAGTGTCCGTCAAGTCAATCGTAAACTGACCCTCTTGAACTAGGGACAGTATAGACCTTATCGTTTCCATTTTGAACGATGGAACCAACAGAAACTTTAGGTCTAGAATCGGACAAAACGTGCCCTCTTTCTTTGGTACCACAAAAAGGTTTGAATAGTACCCTGGACCCCTTTCTGCTAGAGGTACTGGTGAAATTACTCCTCATGTACTCTAGAAAAGCATTCCTCTTTTCTGGATTTGATGAGAGATTTGACAAAAGGAATCTGCCTCTGGGAGGATGAGTTTTGAAACCTATTCTGTAACACTGGGCAACAACTTCCAGAACCCATGGATCCTGTACATCTCTCAACCAGGCCTCCGCAAAAAGAGAGTCTGCCCCTACGAGATCCAGAGACGGATCAGGGACCACCCCTTCATGCCCATTTTGTATTGGCAGGCTTCTTGCTCTGCTTGGCCTTATTCCAAGACTGGAAGGGTTTCCAAGATCCCTTGGACTGCTCGGGCTTCGTGGCAGGTTGCTGTCATTGGGACTTGTCTGAATGAAAGGGATGAAAATTAGGACCCTTAGGTTTATTCTTCTTATCCTGCGGCAGAAAGGCACCCTTGCCACCCGTGACTGTGGATATGATCGAGTCCAAGCCTGGACCGAAAAAAATCTTTACCTTAAATGGAAGGGAAAACAATCTAGATTTGGACATCATGTCAGCAGACCACAACTTCAACCACAGGGCCTTCCGGGCCAGAACAGAAAAGCCTGATGTCTTGGCATTCAAGCGAATAATCTGCATATTAGCATCACAAATAAACGAATTAGCAACCCTCAGGGCCTTTCATGAATTTCATCGAGGGGGGTCTCCACCTCAATCATCTCTGACAGAAAGTCGCACCAATAGGTAGCGGCTCCTGCCACCGCAGCAACCGCGGCTGCAGGTTGAAAAACGAATCCCATGTGCTGAAACATTTTCTTAACAGGGTCTCTAATTTCTTATCCATCGGTTCCTTAAACGATAAACTATACTCATGCGGGATAGTGGTGCGTTTAGTGAGCGTGGAGATAGCTCCATCCACCTTAGGGACAGATCCCCATAATTCTAGCTGAGTATCTGGAACTGGGAACAACTTTTTAAACGAAGAAGGGGAGAAAGACGATCTAAGTCTCTCCCATTCATTCTTAATAATATTCGCCATCTTTACGGGAACCCGGGAAAGTCTGGGGCACTACCCTGTCCTTATAAACTTTATCCAGCTTAGGAATAGAAGCTTTCTCTGGAAGCTTCGGTTACGGAACCTCTAGAGTCGCTAACATCTCTTTTAACAAAAAGCGTAAGTTCTCCATCCTAAACCTAAAGTCTGGTTCCTCCGCAGCCGGAGGCCTAGAGGCTGCAGATTCTGACCCAGAGAGAGAGGCTTCCGAAGTATCGGAATCCTCAGCATCAGTGGATAATCTAGTCTCAGATACATCCAATGGAGTAGATGACCCCTGGGAAGGATAGCAATATTTAACCTTTCACTTGCACTTGGACGGGCGAGGTAAAGCACTAATGACCGCAGATACCGCCGTTTGCAACTGCTCAGCAAAATAGGGTGGCAACGTAGCTCCTCCCGCAGGAGGATTAGAAGTGCACTGCCGAGCTGTTGTAATCAGAGATGAATGTAGGGAACGCCCATCATGGGACAGAGACCCCTCAGAGGTGGATGGCTCAGTGGTAATAAACATTTTATTTCTTTTAGATATCACTATTTTGTCAAGGAATGTGGAACAAAGTTGAGCAGGCGGAGATTCCGAAACCTTTTCACAATAAACACAGGCAGTAGATTTAGTTAAAGAGGGATTACCCTCTAACATATCAGAGTCCTCCATAGCTTGCGCTTTAATAAGGACTACAGAAAAGGATTAAATGGCACCTTTAGACTTCCAATGGCCTGGACACTCACCACCTCCTATGACCCAGGCCCCCAGAGAAACTTTGTACATGTCTCCTGCCACTGACGGTCAGGAAAGGAAGAGGCCAAGCCCAGTCACATGGAGTACCGTGCAGGACCTCCCCCGCAGCCAGGAAAAAAAGCGCAACAACTAAACAGGGTGCACAGTAATCAAGGAAGGAAAAAACCTGACTTCCACATTGCCAGAGCCACATCTCACATATGTCGCAGCAAAAAACACAATAAAACACAATCATGTATACACCCCCCCCCCCAGTTCAATAATCACCTTCCGGAGATATTAACCCTTAATTCTATACAGATAAAGGCTCCACACTGTGACTCTGCCTTCTTGCGTTATTATAGATATAAAAAATGAAACAATCTTACCAGAATCAATGCCATGGAACAGGAACACGTCCTCTCAAGTTTGACAGTATGAAGCATCGCTCCTGACATGGACTTGAGTGAAGAGAGCAGGCAGTGAAACTCGTCAACACTGATTGCTTAAGGAGCTGTTAATACGAGTCTGGATGGTTTCGCAGAAAGACTCTCCTTGCATCTCCATACCCTAACATTCGTCAATGCTCTCACTGAGAGGCTGACAAGACTATTTAAAACTCCAGTCCCATTCCGAAGAGTACTACCCTCCATAAGAGACTACTCCGAAATCTTCCGACACTTCTCTGCCATCCTCCTTTGACAAAAGGCAAAGAATGACTGGGGGGTGAGGGGAGTGGAGGAGGTATTTAAGCCTTTGGCTGGGGTGTCTGCCTCCTCCTGGTGGCCAGGTTCTGTATTTCCCACAAGTAATGAATGAAGCCGTGGACTCTCCTTGTATTAAATGGAAATTGTTGAGAGAGGGCATCAGCCCTAAAATTCTTACTACCAGGCAAGTAGGAGACCACATAATTAAACCGAGACAAAAATAGCGCCCATCTGGCCTGTCGGGGCGACAAACATTTTGCTTTGGATAGATAAGTTAACTTCTTGTGGTCAATAAGAATGAGCACTGGTACGCTAGTACCCTCAAGAAGATGACTCCATTCCTTGAGTGCCAAAATTATGGCCAGTAATTCCCTGTCGCCAATTTCATAATTGCACTCCACTGGAGACAATTTCTTAGAGAAGAAACCGCATGGATGCAAGAAACCGTCAGGCATAGGATGTTGAGACAAGAGGGCACCTACTCCAGTCTCAGACTCATCGACCTCAAGAACAAAAGGCAAGACAGGGTTAGGATGAGCCAGAACTGGAGTGGCTGCAAAGGCAGTCTTAAGACTCTCAAAGGCCTTAATGAAAGTAGGTGACCAATGGAGCGGATCATTCTCTTTACGAGTCATGTCTGTGATAGGTTTGACCAAGGAACAGTTCGACTCTCTGTTATGGCTCACAGTGGAGACCCGTCTCCACTGTGAGCCATAACAGAGAGTCGAGAGGGAGGGGGAAGGTGTGAAAGGGTGAGAGAGGAGAGAGAAAAAAAAAAAAAAGGGAAAAAACACCAACAAAATGAACACAACCCGACCCCACACAGACCCCGTAACAAACATAAAAACACCATTTCTAAAACTATCATATTCTTAAATTCAGAGACCATATTACTCATTTCAGTAGCTCTAAGTGATAAAATATTCAGATTCTGTGATCAAGAAAAAAAAACCTCTTCCCGTTGTGTTAGAGACATGATCATGGGACCCCTGCCTCCCTACAAAAGGTCTCAGCCTCCATAACATTGTTAAGTGTATGTGTACTGCCATCTTTCTGCACTATTAGCTTTGCTGGGTAAATTAATCTAATATTGTAGTTCTCTTTCTGTAACCTCCCATAAAAAAGGACATATCTCTTCCCTTAGTTAATGTTTCTGCAGAGAAATCCTGAAACAATAGTAATTTATGTGAGCCCAGAGAGAGAGAACCACATTTCCTGTAATGTTTAAGGTATGTTAATTTGTCCTGAAAGTTGACAAATTTAAAGATTACTGGCCTAGGACTCGAGGCCTCACTCTGTTCACGTCTTTGGCCTATCCTATGTACCCTTTCGATCAGGAAGGGAGCAGCAGGAACTGGGATCTGCAAAGCCTGTGGTAATGTAATAGTGACAAAATTCATTAGATCTTGAAACTCAGGAAACTCAGGCAAGCCAATCACTTTGAGGTTATTGCGCCTCGATCGATCCTCAAGATCTTCAACTTTGGCTTGCAACGCAATAATAGATTTGCTATGAGTGTCCATTATTGGATCAATGACATTAAATCTATCTTCCAAATCTGAGATCCGATTCTCAATTTCATCTAGTCTGGTTGAAAACTGCCTAACCTCCAAAGTGAGGTTTGATATCTCATTTCTGATCTCCTGTTTGATCATATCGAATTGAGGCGTCAATATTTTAGCTACTTCAGCTGCAAATTCTGTCAAATTATTAGGAGAAGGATTGGAGACACTTTTTTCCAGAGGGGATACAGCGCTCGAATCCAAGTTCCTGCTGCTCCCCTTTTTTTCTCGGGATTTGGGGGGCATATTGGAGGGAGAGCTCCTTTGCTGCATATATTTATCCATGAACAAGACTCAGCTAGTGTTTGTCTGCAAAGTACTATATATTATCTGGGAGATTTAGCACAGTAGTGCGCATATCAAAACTTATAATACTTTAATAAACTATCTCTAAGTAAAACTCTTTGTGTAGCCCTTCCTTGAGTGCTAGCTTTTCTTATGAGTTAAGAAATTTATTCTCCAAAATGTGATACAACATTTTTGTTCAAGTGTCCCTTCTGATCCTCAAATCTCTAAGTTTTAATTTAATCTAAAGTGTGAGGAAATTATTCCTAACTTCTAAATCCTCTTAATTTAAGAAAACAGATAAACAAGAGAACCAATAGAAACACAATATTTTTACCCAAATTAGTGTGGAAAGATAGATATCAGCATAGATACTCAGTTTCAAAATGTAGAACAACACAATAAAAAATACCCAATGCAGCTTGTGTATATACGTCTACCCTAGTATGTAGTTCTAGACTTAATTTCATATAATATAGACCGATGTCTTAATATTTAGCACAATTGATTTATCAAAGACACACCTATAGGGGACTTAGTATTATGTGTTTATCACAGTGAGTTCAACCAGAAACTTAATCTATATTGTGAGCCTCAGGTATATGTCTCTCCGCCTGAACAAGCTCATTCAGATATTAAACTAGTTAAGAGAGAATTCCATACAGCCACTATATTCTAATGTCTAGTGACTAACTGTAACCACCTTTTCAAGCCTATATTATCTCCCAGCAACTTACATTCACAGAAACAGTAACTTGGAACAGGAGGGAATTTTCCAATAATGCAGAGTATACATAGATAATATCAGGGCATATAGGTAGAAAGAACTTTGTGCTAAAGCAGGATATACATACATAGACAATCCGCACAAAAGAGAGTAATAGCTTTTCTCATAATGCTAATCAGCTCAAATGATATTTTACAACATAGTCTTTACTGCCTTCGCAGCCAGTTTATACAGTCAGTCTTGAGCTGCCAATTCGTTCTGAGGCTCCAACCAAGAGGGCCAATGTGCTGAGTGCAAAAAGATTTTTTAGGGCGCTTAAGCCAGCTGCATAGTTAAGATCAATGAATCCAAAAAGAAATTACCCCCGGCAGGCGTGTATGCATAACTCAGAGTACAGTACCTTACAGCCGTTACCCAAACTCTCAGCGTGCCTTGCCTGTCTGCTCGCTCTTCGACCGTTGTGGTGTACTGAGATCAAAAGCGCCCCAACTGCAGCCAAGACAGAAGATCCTCTCTGCGAGAGGGGGACAGCGCGTCCGCGCCAGAGGGAGCTGCCGGCCAATCAAACGAACACCTCCGACACTCCTCCTTCTCAGCTGGGATACCGGTCATCGGCGAGGGGGGGCCTAGGCACACAGCAACCAGGACTGAAGTGCCGCGTCGCCCCCAATGACTCACGCTGAAGGGGGCGGTACCACCTCCGCTGTCTGCCCAACGAGGGAGCCCCGGATTCCTCGCAGCAAGCTCCGCGTCGCCACCGCTCCACTCTCAACCCGGGAGAGGGACTCCTTCTTCACCCGCACCGGAACTCCAGATACCCCAATCAGCACCGCCAGAGGGGAGAATTACTGCCACTTATCACACCAAACACTCAACCAGGTGAGTGTCAGGGTCCACCTTCTGTGTCCTGTGTACCAGCGTGTAGATATGTTTGTTCAGGGAGCGACTCTTGTACAGGTGAGCCTAGAACCTCTCTATAGACGCCATTCAGCTGCCAAGTGTAATGGATAGAGACGCTGCCAGTCCTTAATATAAAGCCTTAAGTGTAACAGAGGGCTTATCTTGAAATAGTGGTGGTTCAATGCTTAGAAGCTTTTATAGAAATGGTGTGCACCAGCCACCGTGCACTTTTAGGCTGCAACTTGGACTTCCCATGCTAGGATCGTAATCCGTGTTCCCAAGCCTGGATGCGGCCAAGGGAAACCAATGCATATGTTGGTGTTTGATTTAGGCCTCTCTCAGAGGCACGGAGCGTCCTCAGCACCTGCAGCCACCTGCAGCCACCTGCATGCCCCGCCTCCAACAGGAAGTCGCTCCACGTTAGTCGCCTAATAAACTTTCTATAGTATTTGGTGAAGCCCAAAAACCGTTTCATAGACCGAAGACCAACTGGGCGAGGCCACTGCAGAACTGCAGACAATTTGTCAGGATCCATGGAGAACCCTGCAACGGAGATTACATAACCTAGGAAGGTTACTTGAGTCTGATGAAACTCACATTTCTCAAGTTTACAAAACAGGCCGTTCTCACGTAGTCTCTGAAGTACCCGCGTGACATCAGAACGATGAGCCTCAAGTGTGGGCGAGTGTATGAGGATGTCGTCTAAGTACACCACAACACACTGTTGCAACATATCTCGTAGGACATCATTATTAAATTCCTCGAAAACAGCAGGAGCATTACATAGGCCAAAGGGCATTACAAGATATTCATAATGCCCACTCCTGGTGTTAAATGCTGTTTTCCATTCGTGCCCCTCCTTGATCCTAACGAGATTGTACGCTCCTCTCAAATAGAGTTTAGAAAAGACCGTAGCTTCCTTGAGGCGGTCCAAGAGTTCTGTAATGAGCGGAATAGGGTAAGCATTCTTAATGGTAAGACGATAAAGACCCCTATAATCGATGCATGGTTTTAACTCGCCACCCTTTTTCTTCACAAAAAAGAAGCCAGCCCCTGCAGGAGAGCAGGATTTGCGGATGATTCCCTGCGACAGAGCATCGGCAACATACTCCTCCATAGCACAATTCTCTGCAACAGACAGAGGGTAAAATCAAACAAAAGTTCAGGAGCCGCAGTAAAAGTGAATTTCAGCTTTTATTCCATAAAACAGAAGTGATACAAAAAGACAAAAGACATGCCCTTTTAGTTTGTAGATCAGCTTACGCGTTTCAGCATATTTGCTGTACTCATAGCTTACTATTCCCTTGTAACTATTGGGCTTAATAAAGGGTGTAAAATCATTCAATTGGCTAAAGGACATTTTTCAAGATTAACTCCTTCATCACTGTTTAACCTATTACAGGTCTGACAAATCTCTTGTGCAATGTCAATTTCATAACTAATTAAATTTTATCACTACTCTTATTGTTAAGGTACCACTCAGAAAAGTTCTATCTAATGTATAACTAGGGTAAGAGTAGTTTATCTAAATAATAACTTATTTAAATAAAATTAAAAAGGAAGAGAGGGGGGAGGATTTTAATATGTATGGTGAACATTTGGATAGGATTAACATTATAAAACCCTATATTCCATATAACTTGATTCCATAAAAGGGGGCTATCAGTATTTTATTGTCATACAAATTCATTCTTTTGCTCTTGCAGTTTATCAAAAAACAAATTAATGTAGAGCTGTATTTACTCCTCGCAGTTACTGTGAGCTAGCTGAAGCAATGTACCCAAAAATTTGGATGCTTAATACTATTTACCAATTCTATATTGCTAAAGCTCACAGAATGAGCCTGATTATATATTTAACTACTTAAAGAATCTCCTCCTATTATTTTATTTTATTTCTAACCCTAGTATACCTTTAATGCCAATGATTTATAAGGTCATAGGCTGAATTTAATCCAGTTGGATGCCTAGTCCTTAATTGGAAAATCCAAAACACCTCTCTTCCAGCCAGTGTAGCCTCTCTGTCCCCACCTCTTCGTCCAGCATCCACACTTTCTATAATAGTCCATTTGAAGGTTACACTCTCTTTATTATGGACCAGTTTAAAATGCTGTACGAGTGGGGTAGTCAGAGTGCCTGCCTTGATGTCAGAGAGGTGCTCCCTAATACGTACTCTTGTTTCCCTGGTCGTCATTCCTACATACTGTAGGTCACAGGCTGTACAGCCTGATAGATACACTGTGAATTTACTTCTGCAATTCATGCATTTCTTGTGACTATACCTTTTGTTGGTGACACTGCTTTTAAACCCTTCACCTATCAAGAGGTGTTCACATGCCTTACATGTTAAATTACTGCATTTATACACTCCCTTGAATCTAAGCCAACAACTGGACTCATTCTGTTGTATGCTCTTAAGTTGTGTAGGGGCAAGAATATTGCCCATTGAAATTCCTCTCCTAAAGGAGCATTTGCATCCTATTTCCACTGTCTCTGCCAGAGCATCGTCTGCAGCCAATAGTTTAAAATGTTTTTTTACTATTTGGCAGATTTTGTGATATTGTACACTAAAATTTGTTAAAAAGAAAACACTTCATTTTTATCTTTCCTTGGAACCGTCTTGTTTAGTAAATTCTCTCTATTACTGGTTACTAAGTCCTTTCTGGCTTTGCAAATATCATGTGACTTGTACCCTCTCTTTCTGAGGCGATCAGACAATTGGTCCGCATGTAACTCATACTGTTCAACCTTGCTACAGTTCCTTTTGAGTCTCGTAAACTGACCCTTTACAACAGATTTAAAGACCTGTTGGGGATGACTGCTCCTGGCGTGGAGGAGCGAATTGCCAGTTATTGGCTTTCTATAGACCTCAGTCTCAATACCGACATTGGGAATACCAATCAAGGTAAGATCCAAAAAACTGATCCTTCTTTTATTGAATTCAAAAGTGAACTCTAAACCGATGTCGTTATTGTTCAGCCACTCAACAAACAATTTTGCACTCTCTTCCGTACCTCTCCACACCAGGAGCAGATCATCTATGTAGCGTCTGTAAAATTGTATACTACCCCTGAAGGGGTTCCCATCTCCATAGATGCGGGACAGCTCCCACCACCCCATATAGAGGTTGGCGAAGGATGGCGCAAATTTAGCGCCCATCGCTGTCCCGCATCTCTGGAGATAGAAAACCCCCTCAAAGGTGAAGTAATTGTGTGTCAATAGATATCGTGTTATCCTCAGCACATACTCCACCAATTCGTCTGTGAAATTTGCCTCCCTTCGTAGAAAAAAATTCCAAAGCTTCAAGGCCTTTTTCATAAGGTATAGAGGTGTACAAAGACTTAACATCTATTGTAAGCCACATATCTCCTTCATCCCAATTTAGTCTCTCCATTAGTTTCAAGACATGTGTTGTGTCCTGTAAAAAAACTCATCAATTTCCCTACTAGAGGCTGCAATATAGCCTCTAGCCACTGTGAGACCCTTTCTAAAAGTGATCCTATGCCACTCACGATGGGCCTACCTGTGACTCCCTCCAAGGTTTTATGGACAGAGGGTAAACCCAGCCTGAGGAGGAATGGCTCCGGGTTGCAGGTCTATGGCACAATCGTAAGACCGGTGAGGAGGCAACATACCGGCACGCCCTTGTCAAAAACATCTAGGAACTCTCAGTACTCCTCCGGCAATTGAGATACCGAAGAAGTGCACAATACTTTGACTGGTTTCCGAAAACAAGTGGAAATACATTGCAGAGACCATGACAACATTTCGGACCTGTGCCACTCGAGACCAGGATTGTGCTTTTGGAGATAACACAGAACAACCGGAAAATGCAGAGAGTTTATCACCTGGAACTGGAGGGTTTCAAAATGGAGAGCCCAACAGCCATGGATAACGGAGTGGTTTCGTGAGTAACGAGTCCAGGCTGAAGGGGCCTGCCATCAATGGCCTCAATAGCAAGCAGAACGGACCATGGCAATACAGGAACGGAGTGCTTTGATACAAAAGCACTGTCAATGAAATAGCCTGCAGCACCGGAGTAAACAAGAGCCTGGGTAACTATGGAGGAGTCCACCCAGGAAAGGACAATCCTGACCAAAGGTTTTTCCTTTAGCAGTTTCCGGGGATGAGGATAAACCACCCAAGGTTTGTCCCCGTCAGGACCTTAGGTGCAAGCGTTTCCCGGCCGTGTAGGGCAAGACTTTAAAAGATGGCACTGTAACCTAAAGGCCCTCTCCGCCGCGGAGAGACGTGTGAATCCCAACTGCATCAGCTCAGCAGTACCTGGTGACTCGGGACCAGGAGACATGGGAGGAGAGGGAGGCATGGGTGGGAACTAACACGTAGGAGACAATGGAACAGGAGGCTTCTGCAAGTGCTCCTTGAAAGAAAGCCTCTCTTTGAGTCTGATGTCAATTAGGATTAAAAAAGACACCAATGCCTCGCTATCCTCATGTAAATCTCTGGCAGCAACTTCGTCTTTAATCGCATCAGAGAGCCCATGAAAGAAGGCGGCAACAAGGGCTTCATTGTTCCAACCTACCTCTGCGGCAAGCGTACGAAACTCAATGTGGCATACTGAGCAACAGATCTCGTACCTTGCTATATGGACATGAGTCGTTTAGCAGCAGAGGAGGAGCAAGCTGGAACATCAAATACCCTTTGAAAGGAGGCCACAAATTCAGGGTAATTTGAAATCACAGGTTTATTAGTCTCCCACAAAGGATTAGCCCAAGCAAGAGCCGTGTCAGAGTAAAGAGATGAGAAATCCCACCTTAGCTCTGTCAGAGGGATACGCCTGAGGTAACATCTCAAAATAAATGCCCACCTGGTTCAAAAACCCTCTGCACTGATTAGGATCGCCTCCATATCGCTGAGGTAGAGGTGCAGAACCGGACATGCTCCTGGTAGGACTAGGTACAGCAGCGGAAACAGGAGCAGCCATAACTTGTGGGACACTCTGATCCCAATGTAACATAGTAGATAAGGTTGAAAAAAGACTGAAGTCCATCGAGTTCAACCTATACAAATCTGAAATACTTACAAAAAGCTCAAGTTAAGCTTAAATAACCCCATTAAAATGTGACCCATTTAATACTAGCAATCATATCCATGAATTTTGTTTATATACAGAAATTTATCCAGACTATTTTTAAATGTATCAATGGTATTGGCATTCACTACCTCCTTTGGTAATGAGTTCCACAATTTTATTGCTCTTACAGTGAAAAAACGTTTCCGTTGCAGGAGATTAAATCTCCTTTCCTCCAACCTTAAATTATGACCTCTTGTCAGAAACAATTTTCTTGGAATAAACAGAGCTTCTGCCATCTCTGTATATGGGCCTTGAATATATTTATATAAAGTAATCATGTCACCTCTCAAGCGCCTGTTTTCTAAAGGGAACAGACCCAGTTTGGCTAGCCTCTCCTCATAGGTTAATTTCTCCAATCCCCTTATTAGCTTTGTGGCCCTTCTCTGAACTTTTTCTAGTTCTGCAATATCTTTTTTAGCAATCGGTCCCCAGAACTGCACTCAAAACTCAAGGTGAGGTCTTACCAGGGCTTTATATAATGACAGAATTATGCTTTCCTCCCTTGAATCAATGCCTCTTTTAATACATGCTAGTATCTTATTAGCCTTTGAAGCCGCTGCCCTGCATTGTGCACTCATCTTTAGCTTGTTATCTATTACTACTCCCAAATCCCTTTCCTCCTGTGTTTGGCTAAGTCTTGTCCCATTTAAAAAATACGTAGCCTGCTTATTTTTACTTCCAAAATGTAGAACCTTGCATTTTTCCGTATTAAATCTCATTTTTCATTCACTTGCCCATAGTTCTAATTTTAGCAAATCCCTTTGTAAAGAGAGTTTGTCCTGCTCTGACCTAATGACCTTACTTAACTTAGTATCATCTGCAAAAATAGAGATGTCGCTATTTATTCCTTGCTCCAAGTCATTTATAAAAATATTAAAAAGAACAGGGCCCAGTACTGATCCCTGGGGGACGCCACTGATTACCTTTGTCCAATCTGAGTATGATCCATTTACTACTACTCGTTGCTCCCTATCTTTTATCCAGTTATTTATCCATGAGCTAACATTTTCAGCTATTCCCAGTCCCTTAATTTTGTGCATTAATCTCTCATGTGGCACTGTATCAAATGCCTTTGCAAAATCTAAGTATATCACATCAACTGATTCCCCTTTATCTATATTTTTACTTACTTCCTCGTAGAATCTAATTAGATTAGTTTGACATGATCTATTTCTCCTAAAGCCATGCTGATTAGAACTCATAATCTTGTTTACACGAATATGCTCATCAATATAATCCCTTATAATCCCTTCAAATATCTTCCCCACTATTGATGTCAGACTAACTGGTCTATAGCTTCCTGGATCATCCCTGCTTCCCTTTTTGAAGAGTGGCACCACATCAGCTTTACGCCAATCCTGGGGTACCATGCCTGAGGATAATGAGTCTTGAAAAATTAAGAGTAAAGGTTTGTCTATAACAGTGCTAAATTCCCTTAACACCCTTGGGTGTATTCCATCTATGCCTGAAGTTTTATTTACCTTAATATTTTCCAGTTTTTTCCTGATATCCTCTAAACAAAACCCAGTTAGTTGTATGGACTGGCATGTTCTATTCTGTTCCAAAGTATCATTCAATGGTTCCTCTCTTGTGTATACTGAAGAAAAAAAACTGGTTTAGTACCTCAGCCTTCTCCCTGTCATTATTTATCATGCTACCCTCCACGCATTTTAATGTACCTATATTATCCTTCTTTGATTTTTTGCTATTTATGTACTTAAAGAACCTTTTAGGGTTAGTTTTAGAATCCTTGGCAATTAATTTTTCATTTTCAATTTTGGCTAATTTGATTGCTTTTTTGCATGCTTTGTTACATTCCTTATAAATATTGTATGCTGAGTCTGTACTATTTTCTTTTAATAATTTAAATGCCCTACGTTTTTTCCTTATTTCTCTTAACACATTTTTATTTAGCCATAACGGCTTTGTTTTTTTATTTTTATTTTTATAACCATATGGTATGTGTTGATATGTATATTTATTTAACACATTTTTAAATATTATCCATTTATCCTCTGTATTTTTATAAGAAAATACATTGTCCCAATTTATATTTAATGATTTCCTTAAATCGTTGAATTTTGCTTTCTTGAAATTAAAAGTCTTAGTTAAGCATTTAAAATACTGCATATGAAAAGAGATCAGAGAGCCCATGAAAGAAGGCGGCAACAAGGGCTTCATTGTTCCAACCTACCTCTGCGGCAAGCGTACGAAACTCAATGTGGCATACTGAGCAACAGATCTCGTACCTTGCTATATGGACATGAGTCGTTTAGCAGCAGAGGAGGAGCAAGCTGGAACATCAAATACCCTTCGAAAGGGGGCCACAAATTCAGGGTAATTTGAAATCACAGGTTTATTAGTCTCCCACAAGGGATTAGCCCAAGCAAGAGCCATGTCAGAGTAAAGAGATGAGAAATCCCACCTTAGCTCTGTCAGAGGGAAACGCCTGAGGTAACATCTCAAAATAAATGCCCACCTGGTTCAAAAACCCTCTGCACTTATTAGGATCGCCTCCATATCGCTGAAGTAGAGGTGCAGAACCGGACATCAGGACCGTCTTTAACACAGGGCAAAAGGGGCAGCTGCCCTGGGCCCAGTCTCTGTTGAGGGGCCCAAGAGTCCTAAAAAAAAAAAAAAAAAAAAAAAAATTTTTTTTTTTTTTTTTTTTTTTTTATGGTTCATACCATACTGCTGATGTGACATGGGGAACACACACATTCAGTCCTAATACTGTCACAGTGAAAAATAATCTGCTTATATTTTTTTTAAAAACTGTGCCAGACCGTGCCGGTGTCATGTGACATGCCAAGCTAGTGCCATGTGCTGTTTTAGATGTGCACTGTGCAGCACTGAATGCAAAGCCCTAACTCGGCATCCAGCCATTTCCCACTGCATCAGAAAAGGTCCTACTGGGGTTACCACTGTTACCAGGTAACTGCTCTGGTGGTGGGGTTTGTTTCTGGGTAGGGCTGACTGTAGGCGCATGCAGCAGAAAGTTGGAGCGGCAGGCACATGAGGATTTGAGCATCTGTGCAGCTGCATACATTGCTCTCTTCAGTCTTGAGGCTGTGTGACTCATCTCACACTGTATCCATGCAGCCTTGGACAGACAGCATCCAGTCTACTGGTCCCCTTAGCCCTGCTCTTTCTGCTGTGGCCCTAAGATCAACTAACTGAAGTTTGTTAGGGGAATAGTGCTTTGTAGAAAGGTGTCAGTGGGAAGAATAAGTGAGTGCACACACGCCCCTCCCCATGCAGCATTGTCTAGTTCAGGGTGAGAGGGAACTTGTTCCTAGCAAAGAAGCGACATGTGCTGGTGTGGCTGATGTATAGCGTCATGCTGATACTTCACACATTAATGTAAGGTTTATTTTTATAGTTTTTATTTTCTCTCTGCCTCAGATTTTACAGCTTCCCATAGTAGTTCTGCTGTTCCAGTCAGTAAACTTATATTTGTCTGCACCTCCATGCTTCCTCCTTTACCTTGCTTTGCTCCTGTTGGCTGCCCTAAATCTCTTTAACCAGCTAACCTCACACCAGAATCACATTCAAAAGAATATTAAATGAATCCACAGTGGAGGAATTTATATATTTATTTACTTATTAGTACTGCTTAGGTCCAGTTTCACATATTGCATTTTTTTTTTTTTTTTTTTTAAATGATTAGCCCAGCAGTGGATGATCCACCGCTGGGCTAATAATAATAAAAAAAATTGATTTAGTTGTTTTTTGGGATGTTGGGGTGGAGAGCAAAATTGCATGGGGGGGGGGGGGGGCCAAGAAATTTTTTGCCCAGGGTCCAATCAATATTAAAGACGGCCCTGCCGGACATGCTCCTGGTAGGACTAGGTGCAGCAGCGGAAACAGGAGCAGCCATAACTTGTGGGACACTCTGATCCAAATGTGCAGTGCGAGTCAGAAGGATTTGCAGGGCTAGTGCAAATTGATCCAAGTGGTGATCCTGTTCAACCATCCTGGAAATGATGGTGGGTAAAGGTGGATTATTAGCACCGTCAGGATTCATAGCCCTTGCCAAATATCAGGGTACCAGGAATCAGACAGAGATGTGAAGTGCAAAGATAATCACACCTTTATTAACAACAAAAAACAATAAAAAGTCCACAAGCCAAATAACAAGCCAGGAGTCAAAGCCAGAGCTGGTAGTCAGATGAGCCGGGATCAGGAACTAGGAAAACAGCAGAGTCAGGAACAAGTCAGGGATCAGGAACCAGAAGGGATATCAGACAAGCAAGGTAATACATAGGAACTGGAACACAGGAACTAACAAACAAGTCTGAGACAACACAAGGGTAAAAGCATACTTGAACAGAGGCCCTTTAAATAATAAGTGTGACATCATAATCCTGGGACTGCAACCTGTCTCACACTGATGATGTTCACCAGTTTGGCCATAAGAGGGTGCCCAGATGAGAGAGCAGCGTTACACACTCTGCATCAGCATCAGCATCAGTGAGAGAGGTAAGTAAAATGGCAGCCAGCAGCAAATAGCAAACAAAGCAGGGTGAAACCCTGACAGTTAGCTTATGGGAGTAAAAATTGCGGGCGACGGGTGAAATATATGCGCCGCATTTATATGCGGCGCTGTATATGTGACACCAAAACTGCGTAAAAACCAGCGTCACCGGCTTTTGCGGGCGACGTTGCATATGTAATCTTGCCCCAGATGTTTTGTTTAAAAGATAGGTAATCCCTTTACTACCCATTCCCCAGTTTTGCATAACCAATACTGTTAAAGGGACAGTATACACCAATTTCCATATAACTGCATGTAATAGACACTACTATAAAGAATACAATGCACAGATACTGATATAAAAATCCAGTATAAAACTGTTTAAAAACTTACTTAGAAGCTCTCGATTTAGCTCTGTTGAAAAGGTAGTTGGAAAGCCCACTAAGTGGTAAATAAGACCCTCCCCCTTCTTTTGCATATGAAAAGACCCTTTACACAAACAGGAGCAAGCTGGAGTAGACATTTGTTGGTATTCTCCTAAAACTTTGGGGCTTGGTTAGGAGTTTGAAAATCAGAGCAATGTTATTTAAAAATAAGCAAAACTATACATTTTTGGGCTATAAAAATAATCTACAAAACATTTATGCAAAGAAAAAATTATTGTATAATGTCCCTTTAATGTGAGCACAATGTTATCTAGGGCTGTCTAGCGGTGAAAAACTGTCAAAATGCACTGAGATAAGAGGCGGCCTTCAAGGGCTTAGAAATTAGCATAAGATCCTACTTAAGTTTAGTTTTCAACAAAGAATACCAACAGAACAAAGCAAATTTGATGATAAAAGTACAAAAGTTGGAAAGTTTAAAATTACATGCCCTTTATGAATCATCAAAATTTAATTTTGTCTAGGCTGTCCTTTTACATATACTATTGAAACTGAAACGCAACTGTGTGTATTCCAATTTTCGTTGGAATGTGCCTGTAATCTCTGTATTTTTCATCTAATCACTGGAATTCTATTTTAAAAGTTAAAGGGACACTCAGGTTAAATTAAATTTTCATGATTCAGATACAGCATGTAATTTTAAACAACTTTCCAATTTACTTCCATTAAAAAAAATGTGCACAGTCTTTTATATTTACAATTTTTGAGTCACCAGATCCTACTGAGCATGTGCAAGAATTCACAGACTATACGTATATGCATTTGTGATTGGCTGATTGCCATCACATGGTACAAGGGGAGTGGAAATATACATAACTTTGAAATGTGTTATAAAAAAATCTACTACTCATTTGAAGTTCAGACTAAGTGCTATTGCATTGTCTTGTTATCTTGCATTTGTTGATTATGCAAATCTAATGTGTTGACTGGTCCTTTAATTGTTTATTATATGGTTTTGTTTTTTTTTCTTATTTTTTAAATTGAAAGTTGTATTATTTCAGTGAATGGTTTATATCTGTGATATTTGTTATAAGTTTTCCACGCGAATGCAAGATTTATTAAATGGCTATTTATAAACTGTTTAGTTTTTATAATTTGCCTAAAACCAACATGACTCAGATTTATCTCTGTTTTCACTGGAGCCCTGTGAAATCACATCTTTTGTTTATATTAATAATATGATGAACGGCTTAGGCTACACAATAGCTCTTTATTATTCCCAGATAAATAGATGCTTTAGCAGTTGTAGAATGTTTGGGTTATTTTGGTCTGTCAATTAGCACCAATTAAACAGGCTATTGATGTACAATGTTTTGTTCTCTTTGCTATTTTGGTAAACTGTGGTTTGGATTCACTTTTATAAGAATTCACATTCAAAACATAACGTGACAGTGACATTGTACAATCTAATAATAACATAAATACATTTACTTTGTATTCCTTATAGGGATATTCCAGCCAAAACTGGAAACCACATGGGTGCATTTTGGTATTGAACAGAAGCAATTTTGTGATATAAATGCATTAGCAAAAAGGCTTCTAATAAAAGCTGTAGCTGTTTCAAAAGTGTATTTAAGTATGCACCGTGCACCAGCATTTTAAACCCAACACTTGTTCGGAGAGCCTAAGGTGCTT
Source organism: Bombina bombina (assembly GCF_027579735.1). Classification (NCBI taxonomy): domain Eukaryota; kingdom Metazoa; phylum Chordata; class Amphibia; order Anura; family Bombinatoridae; genus Bombina; species Bombina bombina. The sequence continues at coordinate 931,966,782 of NC_069502.1, read as the reverse complement.
TTACCATCTGGTAATGACTCAATTTGTTAATCACTGACATGATACAAGCCCCACTGATGATATAAGCAGCTGCATTATTTAAAATGTGGGTGCAGTGAAAATATCTAGCTATTCTTCACATGCACGTGCAGAGAAAAATGTTAACACTATAACAGTGATAACTCTTAATAGAAGCATTTTTGCCAATACATGTATATTGTAAATATGTTTCTATTCAAAAATGCAATAAATCAATGTGCATTTATATTTTGACTGGAATGTCCTTTTAAAAGCCTTCTATAGCTATTACCTTCTAAGTAGATTGAGAGTATTTATTATATCTATTTTAATATATAAGAAAAGTTTATCATCCGATTTATCTACAAAACCCCATAGGCTTTAATGGTGAGTTTAGTAGGAAAAAAAATATATCTTGATCTGCTTATGGACAAATGTTTTAATTAGCAGCTTTATGTAATTTCCCAACGGCTGTTTAAAACTTTGATTTTGGAATATTATGAAATTAAACTCTGCTGTCTGCCCACCATGTCAAAATGAATCCAATAGTAATTTTAATAAATAATCTTACACTACAAATGCTTTTGAAAAATGAATGACCTGTTCGGGAAATCAAATCTCCATCTTTCACTCCTTTTAATCCACCTAAGCTCCTGCTTCTCTTCCATCCAGGGGGTCGATCCGATATAAAGCGTCGCCCGCAAAAGCCGGCGACGCCAATATTTGCGCGGATTTGGTATCACATATACGGCGTAACCTAGAAGTTACGCGCGTATATTTCTGCCGTCGCCCGCAGTTTTTTGGGCCATAGGCAGGTATACCAAACCCGCGCAGTTTGGTATCCAATATGCAGCGTAAGGACTTACGTGGCGAAAATGGAGAAAACTTACTCCATTTTCACCTCGCCACAAAAAGCAGCCGTAAGAAGCCTTACGCTGACTATTGGAGCCCCGTAACTCCCTAAACTAACTAGAAAATAAACCTAACACCTAACGCATGCGCAATGTCTATCTCCCTGTCAACCGCGATCTGCTAAAATAAACCTAACACCTAACGCATGCGCAATGTCTATCTCCCTGTCAACCGCGATCCCCCCCCCCCCCCCGAAATCCCTAATAAAGTTATTACCCCCTAAACCGCCGCTCCCGGACCCCGCCGCCATCTACATAAACTAACCCCCTACTGTGAGCCTCTAAAACCGCCGCCATCTACCTTATCTATCCCCTAATCTGACCCCTTACACCGCCGCCACCTATATAAAAATTATTAACCCCTAATGTAAGCCCCTTACACCGCCGCCATCTCTATTAAAATGATTAACCCCTAATTTAATCTACCTACCCCGCCGCCAGCTATATTATCTATATTAACCCTAAGTATATTATAGTTAATATAGGTATTACATTATATATATTAACTATATTAACCCTAATTATATTAGGGTTAATATAGTTAATATAGTTTCTATAGTATTTATATTAACTATATCTAACCCTAACTAAATTTATATTAAATTAATCTAATTCATTTATAAACTAAAATATTCCTATTTAAATCTAAATACTTACCTATAAAATAAACCCTAAGATAGCTACAATATAATTAATAATTACATTGTAGCTATGTTAGGGTTAATATTTATTTTACAGGTAAATTGTTAATTATTTTAACTAGGTATAATAGATATTAAATAGTTATTAACTATTTAATATCTACCTAGTTAAAATAATTACCCAATTACCTGTAAAATAAATCCTAAATTACAAATACACCTACACTATCAATAAATTTAATAAACTACTAACATCTATCTAAAAATACAATTAAATTAACTAAACTAAATTACAAAAAAAAACAAACACTAAATTACAAAAAATAAAAAAAAGATTACAAGATATTTAAGCTAATTACACCTATTCTAAGCCCCCTAATAAAATAATAAACCCCCAAAATAAAAAAAATTCCCTGCCCTATTCTAAATTCAACAAATTTCAAAGCTCTTTACCTTACCAGCCCTTAAAAGGGCCTTTTGTGGGGCATGCCCCAAAGAATTCAGCTCTTTTGCATACAAGAAATACAATACCCCCCCCCATTACAACCCACCACCCACATACCCCTATTCTAAACCCACCCAAACCCCCCTTAAAAAAGCCTAACACTACCCCCCTGAAGATCTCCCTACCTTGTCTTCACCACACCGGGCCGAACTCCTGATCCGATCCGGGCGATGTCTTCCTCCAAGCGGCAAAGAAGAATTCTTCCTCTGGCGATGTCTTCCTCCAAGCGGCAAAGAAGAATTCTTCCTCCGGCGACGTCTTCCTCCAAGCGGCAGCAAAGTCTTCATTCTTCCGGCGGCATCTTCAATCTTCTTTCTTCGCTCCGCCGCCGCGGAGCATCCATCCCGGCCGACTGCTGAACTTGGAATGAGGTACCTTTAAATGACGTCATCCAAGATGGCGTCCGCCGAATTCCGATTGGCTGATAGGATTCTATCAGCCAATCGGAATTAAGTTAAAAAAATCTGATTGGCTGATTGAATCAGCCAATCAGATTCAAGTTCAATCCGATTGGCTGATCCAATCAGCCAATCAGATTGAGCTCGCATTCTATTGGCTGTTCCGATCAGCCAATAGAATGCGAGCTCAATCTGATTGGCTTATTGGATCAGCCAATCGGATTGAACTTGAATCTGATTGGCTGATTCAATCAGCCAATCAGATTTTTTTAACTTAATTCCGATTGGCTGATAGAATCCTATCAGCCAATCGGAATTCGGCGGACGCCATCTTGGATGACGTCATTTAAAGGTACCTCATTCCAAGTTCAGCAGTCGGCCGGGATGGATGCTCCGCGGCGGCGGAGCGAAGAAAGAAGATTGAAGATGCCGCCGGAAGAATGAAGACTTTGCTGCTGCTTGGAGGAAGACGTCGCCGGAGGAAGAATTCTTCTTTGCCGCTTGGAGGAAGACATCGCCGGAGGAAGAATTCTTCTTGCCGCTTGGAGGAAGACATCGCCCGGATCGGATCAGGAGTTCGGCCCGGTGTGGTGAAGACAAGGTAGGGAGATCTTCAGGGGGGTAGTGTTAGGCTTTTTTAAGGGGGGTTTGGGTGGGTTTAGAATAGGGGTATGTGGGTGGTGGGTTGTAATGGGGGGGGGGTATTGTATTTGTTGTATGCAAAAGAGCTGAATTCTTTGGGGCATGCCCCACAAAAGGCCCTTTTAAGGGCTGGTAAGGTAAAGAGCTTTGAAATTTGTTGAATTTAGAATAGGGCAGGGAATTTTTTTTATTTTGGGGGTTTATTATTTTATTAGGGGGCTTAGAATAGGTGTAATTAGCTTAAATATCTTGTAATCTTTTTTTTATTTTTTGTAATTTAGTGTTTGTTTTTTTTTGTAATTTAGTTTAGTTAATTTAATTGTATTTTTAGATAGATGTTAGTAGTTTATTAAATTTATTGATAGTGTAGGTGTATTTGTAACTTAGGTTAGGATTTATTTTACAGGTAATTGGGTAATTATTTTAACTAGGTAGATATTAAATAGTTAATAACTATTTAATATCTATTATACCTAGTTAAAATAATTAACAATTAACCTGTAAAATAAATATTAACCCTAACATAGCTACAATGTAATTATTAATTATATTGTAGCTATCTTAGGGTTTATTTTATAGGTAAGTATTTAGATTTAAATAGGAATATTTTAGTTTATAAATGAATTAGATTAATTTAATATAAATTTAGTTAGGGTTAGATAGAGTTAATATAGTTAATATAAATACTATAGTAACTATATTAACCCTAATATAATTAGGGTTAATATAGTTAATATATATAATGTAATACCTATATTAACTATAATATACTTAGGGTTAATATAGATAATATAGCTGGCGGCGGGGTAGGTAGATTAAATTAGGGGTTAATCATTTTAATAGAGATGGCGGCGGTGTAAGGGGCTTACATTAGGGGTTAATAATTTTATTAGGTTGCGGCGGGGTAAAGGAGCGGCGGTTTAGGGGTTAATAATTTTATTAGGTTGCGGCGGGGTAAAGGAGCGGCGGTTTAGGGGTTAATAATTTTATTAGGTTGCGGCGGGGTAAAGGAGCGGCGGTTTAGGGGTTAATAGCATTTTTATTGTTAGGCTAGTGAGGGGGGATAGCGGATAGAGGGTTAGACAGTGCGGGCTATGTTAGGGAGGCGTGTTAGACAGTGCGGGTGTTTTAGACTTTAGTCAGGTTTTATAGGCGCCGGCAGTTTCTAACGTGGCGCAAGTCACTGGCGACGCCAGAAATTTGTACTTACGCAGATTTCTGGACATCGCTGGTTTGTGAGACTTACGGCACGTTAGCATCTGACGGCGACCTATATGGGATGGCTCGAGTTGCGAGCTGAAACTGCGGGCGACGCCGGTTCCCTCGCTTGCGCCGCAAACTGCGATCTATATCGGATCGCGCCCCAGGTCCTTTCCTTTTTTTCTTTAATTGATTTTCAAAATAACAACACAAATCTCTTTTCCATAGTCTTCAGTGAATAGATAGATATTATGAACATTTGTATACCTTAAGATAAATAAAGATATATTGGAAACAAACATTAAAAGAAGTTACTACAAAACAGATGTATTTTCTGCACTAGCTTCATGAAACACAAATCAAAAACTATTGCATCTCAATGTGTTTTGTATATTCATCTGGAAATCTCATATTTGTGTAAGCTTAGTTATATTGGCATGGTTGTAATTTAATTATCTTTGATAATAAATGTTTACATCTAAATCTCTTTGTCTGTGCTTTTTATTTTGGGTTTTTTAATCATGTCAAGTCATTTACTCAAGTATCCAACTTGCATTCTCTAATCATATTTATTTAGGTAAAACTTAGTCTCAAAGAAGTTCCATCTACTATCCTTAAATGATAGTCCCCTTGTGCCCCACCTTTAACCCCTTGAGTGCTAACAACAGCTCTGAGCCGTCGCAAATTGTCTCAGTCAGGTGCCAACGACGGCTCAGAGCCGTCGCTAGCACTCTCCCACCTTGAGGGAGATCTGGAGGCTCCCATCCCACTTCATGTTTCTTGCGGTGACATCACGCACAATAACATGATGATGTCACCACACAACTTTATTTAAAAAATACAATAGACAGTATAGGGAAATGGGGCATGCTACTTAGAAGCCTGTATCTCAGGCATCTAAGCAGCTACCGACCGCAGCTACAGACCCCCAAGACCCACCCTTGGAAAGGTAATCACCTAACCTTTCCAACAGTATACGTCTTGGGGATCTAAAAAAAAATCAAAGGGTTAACATATCATTCCCGGTAGAACATTATATCATAATATCAGTCAAGATGATCTATTTTGAAATAATATCTCTATAATAACTGCATTTGATTGACTATGGTTCCGTGCTCCCATGGTGAAAAGGTTAGTCTATCTCCAATACCTAGGTATTGTCTTGCAGCATTGAGAGAATTTGACTGAAACTTCTTTTAATTAAATTTTGTGTTTGGGTCTAACGGTAAATGACTACATAATACCGCATTTGCTATTTTTTGAACGAAGTCCAGAGTGATTGTAATTTAGAGCACCTCCACTACATATAAAACATAACACCTCTTTTTTGACAGCCCTTCCCAACTTATATGGATGCTGCTGCAAAGAAACGCTTACTTTTTTGCGGAGTGTTATACCATCTAGTCAGTATCTTAATATTGGTTTCCAACACAAGGGCAGAATCAATATATTTCATTAAATTAAAATAACAAAAACAATGTGTTAGTGAACAAAAGGATTTACTAGGAGAAATTAAAAGTCCCAATATTATTGCTTGCAGATCCAAAAGGAATCTCGACAAAAAAGAGAAAAGTTGCAAATAGTGAAGTCCTGCAATATATTAATGCTTATGTAATAAAGGGTTAATGTACTCACATACTCTATAGCTTAACATCAAGCTCTAGATATAAAGGCTCTTTGAGACTCCAAATGGAGACACAGAAGTGGCATTCACAACGATATTTATTAATAAAAAGTGATATCACCAAGCTTGTTTTAAGAGAATACACCATTGCAAGAACCTCTGCTATCACGGACCGTTAAAAAGAAACAATGTCTCTGAGATACAGCCATTTGGTTTAGAAGGTAAGTCTCTGTGCTTTCCGGCATACGTTTCGCGAATCACTGCTTGGCTTTGTCAAGAATGAAATGACATAATATGATATATAATATAATGATGATGGTCCACAGTCCTCTATAACATATGGGATATATTTCCCACTAGGAGGGGGTCAAGAACCTATACAAGAGCTTTAAAACCCTCCCACCTCTCACATTTTTACGTATGCCACGTAGAGAGTAGGTAGGAAAGGCAATGCAGGGTCTATAGAGGTGTCATTAGAAGCGTCACCCAAAAATTTAAACTGGCGGATCCTGTGGACCATCATCAAAACAAAATAATTTATCAGGTAAGCATACATTTTGTTTTCTTTTGTAAAATGATGATAGTCCACAGTCCTCCATAACATATGGGATTAATACCCAAGCCGATTTTACGGAAAGGGAGGGACAATTTTACTGGCGGTTCTTATTTAGCCGATACTGCGGCCTGAAGGACTTTCCTGCCAAAAGCTGCTTGCTAAAAAGCAAAACCTCAAACGATAAACTTGTATGCAGATAAGACATGTTGCAGCTTTGCAAATCTGTTACAAAGATGTAAAATCTTTCAAAAACGCACAATGTTGTAATAAATCTTGAAGAAAACAGAATTTATGCTTACCTGATAAATTACTTTCTCCAACGGTGTGTCCGGTCCACGGCGTCATCCTTACTTGTGGGAATATCTCTTCCCCAACAGGAAATGGCAAAGAGTCCCAGCAAAGCTGGCCATATAGTCCCTCCTAGGCTCCGCCCACCCCAGTCATTCGACCGACGGACAGGAGGAAAAAATAGGAGAAACCATAGGGTGTCGTGGTGACTGTAGTTTGAGAAAATAATTAATCGGACCTGATTAAAAAACCAGGGCGGGCCGTGGACCGGACACACCGTTGGAGAAAGTAATTTATCAGGTAAGCATAAATTCTGTTTTCTCCAACATTGGTGTGTCCGGTCCACGGCGTCATCCTTACTTGTGGGAACCAATACCAAAGCTTTAGGACACGGATGAAGGGAGGGAGCAAATCAGGTTACCTAAACGGAAGGCACCACGGCTTGCAAAAGCCTCCGAAGAAGCAAAAGTATCAAATTTGTAAAATTTGGCAAAAGTGTGCAGTGAAGACCAAGTCGCTGCCTTACATATCTGATCAACAGAAACCTCGTTCTTGAAGGCCCATGTGGAAGCTACAGCCCTAGTGGAGTGAGCTGTGATTCTTTCAGGAGGCTGCCGTCCGGCAGTCTCATAAGCCAATCGGATGATGCTTTTAAGCCAAAAGGAAAGAGAGGTAGAAGTTGCTTTTTGACCTCTCCTTTTACCAGAATAGACGACAAACAGAGAAGAAGTTTGTCTGAACTCTTTTGTAGCTTCTAAGTAGAATTTTAGAGCACGGACTACATCTAAATTGCGTAGCAAACGTTCCTTCTTTGAAACTGGATTCGGACACAAAGAAGGTACAACTATCTCCTGATTAATATTTTTGTTGGAAACAACCTTTGGTAGAAAACCAGGCTTAGTACGCAAAACAACCTTATCTGAATGGAACACAAGATAGGGTGGAGTACACTGTAGAGCAGATAACTCAGAAACTCTTCTAGCAGAAGACATAGCAACCAAAAACAAAACTTTCCAAGATAACAACTTAATATCTATGGAATGTAGAGGTTCAAACGGAACCCCTTGAAGAACTGAAAGAACTAGATTTAAACTCCAGGGAGGAGTCAAAGGTCTGTAAACAGTCTTGATCCTAACCAAAGCCTGAACAAATGCTTGAACATCTGGCACAACTGCCAGTCGTTTGTGTAGTAGGACAGATAAAGCAGAAATCTGTCCCTTTAGAGAACTTGCAGATAATCCTTTATCCAAACCTTCTTGTAGAAAGGAAAGAATCCTAGGAATCTTTATCTTATTCCATGGGAATCCCTTGGATTCACACCAGCAGATATATCTTTTCCATATTTTATGGTAAATCTTTCTAGTTACCGGTTTTCTGGCTTGAACCAGAGTATCTATCACGGAATCTGAAAACCCACGCTTTGATAGAATCAAGCGTTCAATCTCCAAGCCGTCAGCTGGAGGGAGACCAGATTTGGATGTTCGAATGGACCCTGAACAAGAAGGTCCTTTCTCAAAGGTAGCTTCCATGGTGGAACCGATGACATATTCACCAGGTCTGCATACCAAGTCCTGCGTGGCCACGCAGGAGCTATCAAGATCACCGAGGCCCTCTCCTGTTTGATCCTGGCTACCAGCCTGGGAATGAGAGGAAACGGTGGAAACACATAAGCTAGGTTGAAGGTCCAAGGCACTACTAGTGCATCCACTAGAGTCGCCTTGGGATCCCTGGATCTGGACCCGTAGCAAGGAACCTTGAAGTTCTGACGAGACGCCATCAGATCCATATCTGGAATGCCCCATAGTTGCGTCAACTGGGCAAAGATCTCCGGGTGGAGTTCGCACTCCCCCGGATGGAATGTCTGACGACTCAAATAATCCGCTTCCCAGTTTTCCACACCTGGAATGTGGATCGCAGATAGGTGGCAGGAGTGATTCTCCGCCCATTGTATGATTTTGGTCACTTCTTTCATCGCCAGGGAACTCCTTGTTCCCCTCTGATGATTGAGATACGCAACAGTCGTCATGTTGTCTGATTGGAATCTTATGAATCTGGCCTTTGCTAGCTGAGGCCAAGCCCTGAGAGCATTGAATATCGCTCTTAGTTCCAAAATGTTTATCGGGAGAAGAGACTCTTCCCGAGACCACAGTCCCTGAGCTTTCAGGGATTCCCAGACCGCGCCCCAGCCCACTAGGCTGGCGTCGATCATGACGATGACCCACTCTGGACTGCGGAAGCTCATTCCCTGGGATAGGTGATCCTGGGTTAGCCACCAACGGAGTGAGTCTCTGGTCTTCTGATCTACTTGAATCACTGGAGACAAGTCTGTATAGTCCCCATTCCACTGTTTCAGCATGCACAGTTGTAATGGTCTTAGATGAATTCGCGCAAAAGGAACTATGTCCATTGCTGCAACCATCAATCCTACTACTTCCATGCACTGAGCTACGGAAGGACGAGGAATAGAATGAAGAACTTGACAAGCGTTTAGAAGTTTTGACTTTCTGACTTCTGTCAAGAAAATCCTCATTTCTAAGGAATCTATTATTGTTCCCAAGAAGGGAACTCTTGTCGACGGAGACAGGGAACTTTTTTCTATGTTCACCTTCCATCCGTGAGATCTGAGAAAGGCCAGAACGATGTCTGAGTGAGCCTTTGCCTTTGAAAGAGACGACGCTTGTACTAGAATGTCGTCCAAGTACGGTACTACTGCAATGCCCCTTGGTCTTAGAACCGCTAGAAGGGATCCGAGTACCTTTGTGAAAATCCTTGGAGCAGTGGCTAACCCGAATAGGAGGGCCACAAACTGGTAATGTTTGTCCAGAAAGGCGAACCTTAGGAACTGATGATGTTCTTTGTGGATAGGGATATGTAGATACGCATCCTTTAGATCCACGGTAGTCATAAATTGACCTTCCTGAATTGTGGGTAGAATCGTTCGAATGGTTTCCATCTTGAACGATGGTACTCTGAGAAATTTGTTTAGGATCTTTAAATCCAGGATTGGTCTGAAAGTTCCCTCTTTTTTGGGAACTACAAACAGATTTGAGTAAAATCCCATTCCTTGTTCCGCCGTTGGAACTGGGTGTATCACTCCCATCTTTAACAGGTCTTCTACACAATGTAAGAATGCCTGTCTCTTTATTTGGTTTGAGGATAAGTGAGATATGTGGAACCTTCCCCTTGGGGGTAGTTCCTTGAATTCCAGAAGATAACCCTGAGAAACTATTTCTAGCGTCCAGGGATCCTGAACATCTCTTGCCCAAGCCTGAGCAAAGAGAGAGAGTCTGCCCCCCACTAGATCCGGTCCCGGATCGGGGGCTACTCCTTCATGCTGTTTTGTTAGCAGCGGCAGGCTTCTTGGCCTGCTTACCCTTGTTCCAGCCTTGCATCGGTTTCCAGGCTGGTTTGGTCTGTGAGGTATTACCCTCTTGCTAAGAGGATGCAGAATTAGAGCCCGGTCCGTTCCTGAAATTACGAAAGGAACGAAAATTAGACTTATTCTTGGCTTTGAAAGGCCTATCTTGTGGGAGGGCGTGGCCCTTTCCCCCAGTGATGTCTGAGATAAACTCTTTCAATTCTGGCCCAAAGAGAGTTTTTCCCTTGAAGGGGATATTAAGCAATTTTGTCTTGGATGATACATCCGCTGACCAAGACTTTAGCCAAAGCGCTCTGCGCGCCACAATTGCAAACCCTGAATTTTTCGCCGCTAATCTAGCTAATTGCAAAGCGGCATCTAAAATAAAAGAGTTAGCCAATTTAAGTGCGTGAACTCTGTCCATAACCGCCTCATATGGAGTCTCTCTACTGAGCGACTTTTCTAGTTCCTCGAACCAGAACCACGCTGCTGTAGTGACAGGAACAATGCACGAAATGGGTTGAAGAAGGTAACCTTGCTGTACAAAAATCTTTTTAAGCAAACCCTCCAATTTTTTATCCATAGGATCTTTGAAAGCACAATTATCCTCGATAGGAATAGTAGTGTGCTTGTTTAGAGTAGAAACTGCCCCCTCGACCTTAGGGACTGTCTGCCATAAGTCCTTTCTGGGGTCGACCATAGGAAATAATTTCTTAAATATAGGAGGGGGAAAAAAAGGTATGCCGGGCTTCTCCCATTCCTTATTCACTATGTCCGCCACCCGCTTGGGTATAGGAAAAGCATCGGGGTGCACCGGAACCTCTAGGAACTTGTCCATCTTGCATAATTTTTCTGGAATGACCAGGTTGTCACAATCATCCAGAGTAGATAACACCTCCTTAAGCAGTGCGCGGAGATGTTCTAATTTAAATTTAAATGTCACAACATCAGGTTCAGCCTGTTGGGAAATTTTTCCTGTTAATCTGAAATTTCCCCATCTGACAAAACCTCCCTCATGGCCCCTTCAGATTGGTGTGAGGGTATGACAGAACAATTATCATCAGCGCCCTCCTGCTCTTCAGTGTTTAAAACAGAGCAATTGCGCTTTCTCTGATATGCAGGAATTTTGGATAAAATATTTGCTATGGAGTTATCCATTACAGCCGTCAATTGTTGCATGGTAATAAGCATTGGCGCGCTAGAAATACTAGGGGCCTCCTGCGTGGGCAAAACTGGTGTAGACACAGAAGGAGATGATGTAGAACCATGTCTACTCCCTTCATCTGATGAATCATCTTGGGCAACTTTATTATCTGTGACAGTACTGTCCTTACTTTGTTTGGACGCTTTGGCACAATTATCACATAATTTAGAAGGGGGAGACACATTGACTTTCATACATATAGAACATAGCTTATCTGAAGGCACAGACATGTTAAACAGGCTTAAACTTGTCAGTAAAACACAAAAACCGTTTTAAAACAAAACCGTTACTGTCTCTTTAAATTTTAAACAGAGCACACTTTTTTACTGAATATGTGAAAAAATATGAAGGAATTGTTCAAAATTTTCAGAGCTTTAACCCTTAAAATAACGAAACCGGAGCCGGTTACAGTTTTAACCCCTCTACAGTCCCAGCTACAGCCTTTGCTGCGACTCTACCAAGCCCAGAGGGGAATACGATACCAAATGACGCCTTCTAGGAACTTTTCCAACTATTTTCAGGTCCTCACACATGCATCTGCATGTCTTGCTCTCAAAAACAACTGCGCAGTAATGGCGCGAAAATGAGGCTCAGCCTACAACTGGCAAGGCCCTTCCTGACTGGAAAAGGTGTCTAACATAGTGCCTGACGTTAAAAAACGTTCCCCAAGTTTATAAGTGTGAAATACCAGCATAAACATGTATAAAATGCCCAAATAAAGCAATCGATTTTGCCCATAAAAGTGTCTACCAGTTTTATAGCCCATATTAAGCCCTTTATTCTGCTTGAGACTAAGAAAATGGCTTACCGGTCCCCATGAGGGGAAATGACAGCCTTCCAGCATTACACAGTCTTGTTAGAAATATGGCTAGTCATACCTTAAGCAGAAAAGTCTGCTAACTGTTTCCCCCAACTGAAGTTACTTCATCTCAACAGTCCTATGTGGAAACTGCAAAGGATTTTAGTTACTGTCTGCTAAAATCATCTTCCTCTCACAAACAGAATTCTTCATCTCTTTTTGTTTCAGAGTAAATCGTACATACCAGCACTATTTTAAAATAACAAACTCTTGATAGTAGAATAAAAAACTACAACTAAACACCACATACTCTTAACCATCTCCGTGGAGATGTTGCCTGTGCAACGGCAAAGAGAATGACTGGGGTGGGCGGAGCCTAGGAGGGACTATATGGCCAGCTTTGCTGGGACTCTTTGCCATTTCCTGTTGGGGAAGAGATATTCCCACAAGTAAGGATGACGCCGTGGACCGGACACACCAATGTTGGAGAAAGAGCTGTAATGCTCTTTGGTGACTTTCCAACAGTCAAGAAAGTCTTGAATATCTTTTTATAGGCAAATGCTACCTTAGCATTTTTCTGTCCCTTAATAATCTTAGTAATGACAAAACAAACTAAGTTTGACTGAAATCTATAGTTGCTTGGATATAGAACTTCAAAGCATTTACTATAATCAAATGATGTGCTACCTAGAGTTAGAAGAATATGAAAACAATGAGGGAACAACCATCTCTTGATTGGTATTTTCTTTTAGGAGGAAAATTATATTTAGTACAAAGTATAGCCGTCATCTTGTGATAATGAAAAATGTAGAATCACAGACAAGGTTAACGATATAGAAACTCTTTATGCTAAAGAGATTACTAAAGGAAAGAGCACTTTACAAGTTAATAGACAATAGCAATGTAATACAAAGGTTCAAGAGAAGAACCCTGTAATATATAGAAAAGATGATAAAAGTAAATTAAACTTGCATGCCTTATCTGAATCATAAAAGTTTAATTTGGACTTTACAATCCTTTTAAGGGAAAAAGACTGAGGGATGGGTCCAAATAGAATCAGATATGATAATGATGATATATCCCATTTATAAATCGCTCTGGTCCGCAAAAACTGATAGACCCCCTAACTGGAGATCTTTTGTCACCATTTCACATACCTTGACATTGTGGGAATCCCTGACAGTCAAATATTCCTTGCTCCAGAAGGGGTCAAAGGCGACCCCCTTAGTATCTCTGTTTACTAACTATGACCAAGTCACACAGGAGAAGTGGGCGAATAAAGGTTTATATCGTATGCACAAAACTACTAACCTTTCATCAATATGTTGAACTTAATAGGCAGGAGCGATGTAATTGGTTTCACTACCTCCAACTGAGAGTCAGAGTAAATAAGGTTATGGGCAATAATAAACTAACTACTACCTCTTATCTAGAGCAAATTTGCTTAGCTTCTGGATGGACACGAGGTGCTATTTCTAACATATATTCAGTTTAATATCCCTTCTAAATTACGTATGTTACCGTTTATGATAAAATGGGAATCAGACTTTAATTTTAACTGGTCGGCAGAAAAATGGTGTGATACATTGAGGTCTGGTACCTCTTTTTCAATATGTGCTCATCTAAAGGAAAACTTTAGCTAGTAGCTTTTCAATGGCATTTCCATCCTTCTAGAATACATAATAAGGAGCATGCCAACACTAATTGTCTGCGTGGCTACGCCGAGAGGGGTACATATCCCAATATGTGGTAGCATTGCTGTCATGTGTCCAATATATGGTCCCAAACATCGGCTCTTTTGAGTGAAATTCTAGATAGGCGAATTAATTTATCTCCTACTCAGGCACACAAGTCTCTCCCAGGCTTAACCCTAAAGCAAATAAATTAGTGGCTATCATCTGTACTATAACTAAATTAAGCATAGCAAGGTACTGGAGGACTGTGATCCCGACATATTCTATAATTAGGAACAAGATTGATTTCTATTATCAGATGAGTAGTGCCTCTGCAGATATAATAGGTAACAGAGCTGTTTTTTTCAATATGGGAACCTTGGATTATATATATTATATTATGAGGGTAGGAATAGACAGCAGGTCACTGGGGCACTTGACTAAAACCCGCTAGGGTTTATAGGGTGGGTCGCATCACCTGCCTCATACGCTCCCGCCCAGCTTGTCTGGGTGGGCCATATCACACTTCCTTTTCCCCTTCCTTCAGGTCGAATACCATATTTCCCAATGCAGGGGGTGAGCCTTTAGGATAGTTTACTGATATATACACAGGTCTCTTTTAGGCTCGGCCCCCACATTAGATTGGTAGGGGTTTTTCCTTTCCCTCCTTTTCTTGTCTAGAAATGATTGTTTGGTAATAAATGTCATGCTGGGATGCTACTCGTTTGCACTGTATAAACTCTGTTCTCAAGCGAGATAGAGGGAAGAATTGTAGAGAATGTAATCTTGATGGAATTCTTTGTAATTAGAAAATTCAATAAAAACCTTTTTTCAATTAAAAGACTGAGGGATGTTCCCATTATACAAGAGGGAATCCAGACCATATGTTTAGGGATATGAAATCCAGGGAAGGATTGCAAACTCCTTGGATAAAAAACAGATTGAGATTACACATGTACTAGGATTAAATATGCCCCTATCCTCCAAATTATTTTGTAAAAGTTGCCGTTCTTAAAGATCATAGACAACAATTATATAGGATCGCTGGTGGAGTGTTTTTGTTATATTTGAAGCAAATAGAATCAGTCTAATATATAAACTATTTTCAGGGTAGAATTTATACAAAGTTTAAAAATCTGTACATGACATAATCATTATGTGTAGTATTCATGTACCTACTTAAGTATTTGCACATAGTTAAACTGATGTGTGGCATTCTTGACTGTGTATATTCACAAAGTACATATATAAAGTGCATAGTAAATGGAAAATATTCATAATTAATGCTCAGTGTCTTCATGATAAATGTATGTGCATACATATAAATCACTTGTACAATGAAATAAGAGATACCTGTGGATCTTATCTCTAAAGGATCTCTACAAATAGTGAAAATATTAAACCAATGTCCAGTATCTGCATGAAAGAACCTTAGTGTATATATAAATTACATATAACACAGGTATAAAGAGATACCAATATACCTTATCTCTAAAGGATCTCTACATATAGTAAAATTAGACATGATCAATGTTCAGTATCTGCATGAAAAAAAAAACTTTGTGCATATAAATTACACATAACACAGGTATAAAAGAAATACCAATAGGTCTTATCTCTAAAAGATCTCCACTGTTGTATAAACATACTGACAGATCCTGCAAACTGTAAAATAGTTAATATATATGCAGAGCATCATGAATGAAAGGTATATGCCTAGAAGTGTGTACACTAATAGCATAAGGCAGGTAATGTATTGCATCCACAGTGTGCTGCCTATGTAAAAGGTATTATTAACAATAGTGTACAACATCTGCAGGATGCACCAGTATAAAAATGTAGACAGGCATAAATAAACTACATGTTTACATCCCATGACAATGAAGGGAGTAAAATGCTTAATTGACTAATACATAATTATTAATAGCTTAGATAGATAAAATAAATTAAAATGACACCATATGTTATTATGTTTAGTACAATATAAAATTGCACATATTATAATAAATTTGGTACACTGCAGATCACATAAGAATGTGCTATGTTCTACAGCTGCCTAAGCTCTTTATATAATAAAAAAAAAAACCTTCTGACAGGATATTATCAATTCTAAACTTTAGTTTATCAGCACAATTACCTCAGACAACCCCAGGTTTATGCTTACTCTTATTTAGTTTGGGGACAGTCTTAAACAAACAGTCACTATTGTGTTTATTTTATTTTTAGCTTCAGGAGTAAAAACAGTAGCTTTCCCCATGATTGTCAAGTACAGGGAGAATTCCCTCTGAACATTAGACTGTTGCGGCTGCTATGTATGCAAAATTTGTACAGTGAAAACCTGGTAGAGAGCGCTCTACACTATAATAATAACACTGCCTCAGACAATTGTATAATCTCCCAATGTAGTAAGCTTAACAAGCCCCAATAAATAAGAGAAGCCCTAAAGCACTCCCTGGCAGCTCCTGTATGGGTACTCACCCCCCTTCCTGGGACTGTCAGGCACTAAAAATCAGGTTAGATTCTGTTAAAGATCATGCCCCAACTGCTGCAGGAAAATCTAGTCACAGAGGCTCCTTCTAGCTGAGAAAAAAGCCCAGAAACAAAAAGGGGGCAGAGCTACCGCCAGGAGTAAAGCCAGTGACTTGGCAATAGTAAAAAAAAAAAAAAAAAAAAAAAAAGTACCTTTGAAGGTTTAAAAGTAAAGAAAAAAGTGCACCAAGTAAAATATCCCTTAAAACCTAGATAAAATATGTTCCGCAGGCTAACTGGAGCCTGCACTATAGAACTGCATCATGCATGAAGCTATTGCTGGTTCTCTTAAAGGGCCATACACAAAATTTTGTAAAATGCTCAAAAAATTATCACAAAAGGTGCCAGAGGGTTAAAAAGGGCCAGAGGCTTTCCCAATAGTGTTCACAAAGCTAGTAGAACAGTTAGGGAAATTATATGGAGAAAAACATTGTGTCATGAGGGGCGCAAGTTAAGTCCTTTGGCTATGCTGTACCTGTGTCAGAGTAACTACAAATAGCCTCTGGGCTGTGTCAAGACACTTACCTTACATAGCACCCCTTCACTGGCTTACTAGGCATGTCATCTACATTAATGCAGTTGCAGCAGTATCCAGTAAAGAGCCCATCCAATGCAGGTATCGAGTACCACAGAGCACAGCAGTAGGACATACCAGAGTCCCTCAGGGGGAGGCTGACGAGTTCCAGTGACGCTTTATGGTAATTATGGTTGAAGGCCCGTTAGGGAAATGCTGTGCACATAACAGGGTATTCCTGTGTCATTCAGCTTCTGTGAAGAGTCTTTTCTGTCTTCTTTATAAATGATACGCCTCAGGGACTCTGGGTCTCCTATAGGTTTGAGCAGGGCCAGCATTAGGTGTTCAGGCACCCTGTACGGGCTATTCCCGTGGTGTGCCATGCCCCCCCCCCCAGCATAGATCACAGGTTGCACACCCCAAAGAGGCCCTCTCAGTGTCTCTGTTAGAAAGAAAGAGCCCCCACCAGGCCCCATTAGAGACTACAATAGAGTCTAATAGGACCTGGAGGGGGTTCTCTCTAACAGAGGCCCTCTCTGTGACCATTAGTGAGTCTCTGTTAGAAAGAGTCCCCTCCAGAAACCTCAGAGAGCAAAGAGAAACACAACCTTGCATAACACAGGGCACCAAACATGGAACCCATCTTGAGCACTGTGCAATATGTTTCATAAACCATAAACAGAAAGCACATGGAGCTGCAAAGACCATGTCTCTGTCTGATATCAAATATAATTTGGGCATTAGGCTGTCATGAGTTAACTATAGGGGCCATACATATATGGATATAATCTGCATAGCCATCTTTAAAAGATATTTGCACACAAATTATACAGCATATATATTTAATAGTAGTAGATATTAGTAGTAGATATTAAAAAATTGCTCAGAACTCAGGGATGTGGCAAACTCCGCCCTCCCCTCTTTTTGATGCTCAGTGATGATGCACCTCAGTTAAAGGGACATTCCAGTCAAAATTTAAATGCACATAGATTTATTACATCTTTGAATAGAAACATATTTGCAATATACATGTATTAGCAAAAATGCTTTTAGTAAAAGTTATCACTGTTTTAGTGTTAACATTTTTCTCTGCACGTGCATGTGAAGCATAGCTAGATATTGTCACTGCACCCACATGTTAAATAATGCAGCTGCTCAGATAATCAGTGGGGCTTGTATCATGTCCGCAATTAACAAATTGAGTCATTACCAGATGGTACAAGCACCTTAGGCTCTCTGGGCAAGTGCTGTTTGAAATGCTGGTACACGGTGCATACTTAAATACACTTTTGAAACAGCTATAGCTTTTATTAGAAGCATTTTTGCTAATGCATGTATATTACAAAATTGCTTCTGTTCCATACCCAAATGCACCCATGTGGTTTCCAATTTTGGCTGGAATATCCCTTTTACAGCCAGCCTCTTCAGGTACTTCCTGGCTTCTGGCACTGAGGGAGGGTAAGTCAGCACAACATAGAATTCGGAGGAAGCAGGATGGAATGTGTTTTATCCTCGTGTCACTCACTGTCTCAAAGTAAAAGCATCAGCCATCAGCTTAGCTTGCTGTGCTACTAACTGGCTGTTTGTGGTCTGGGAAGCACTAGGCAGCTTTTCAATCACGGAGCTCAGCTACAGAGAGGAAAAAACAGAGATTCAGCAGAGGAAAAGAAAACCGACAAAGTATTTTTCACTCGTTTTTTTCCCCTCTGCTGAATCTCTGCTGTTCTCTCACCTCTGCTTTTCCCTCTCTGTAGCTGAGCTCTGTGATTGAAAAGTTGCCTGGTGCTTCCCAGACCACACACAGCCCCAGTTAGTAGCACAGTTGTAAACAGGATTGTGAGCCTGCAGACAGGATAGTAAGTCATGCTGAGTGTGCTGTAAGAATCAGGGGGCGGGGTGTGCATACACTTGACAGTCAGTCCCAGTGTATACGTATTATAGCATCTCTGTGTGGGGCGGCCCCTGATTCAGTCCTAAACGTTGCGGCGGCGGTGCCCTCTGGGGTGTTGCGCCCTGAGTGACCGCACAGATCGCACACCCCAAAGGCCGGCCCTGGGTTTGAGCTCCCAATTTGTAATCCATAAACAAGCATTATTCTAAATCTCCTATGAGGCCAAGAACAAAACTAAGAGAGAGATGGGAGGGTTTTAAAGCTCTTGTATGGGTTCTTGACCTCCTAGTGGCGGGAAATATATCCCGTATGTTATGGAGGACTGTGGACCTTCATTATTTTACGAAATATATATATATATATATATATATATATATATATATATATGTTTTAAATTATCAAAATTGATGTTCTGGTCTTTAATAAAATAACAGTGTATTCACCCTATTTGAGGTTGTGCCCCTGCCTGCAAACCATTTTGGGACTTGACCACTTGACCTTATCAGGCAGTGAGCAACGGAGTACGAATTGTGAACTAACATGCATTTCAACTAATTTCCATATGAATTTAAACAACTGCTTTTTAACCCCCCCCCCCCATTTTTTAAAATGCTTATTCTGAACCTTTGCTAGTGCCAATCTCAAACCATGGTGAGCCACTGTCACTCAGAGGCATGAATGGCTACATGCATCAATTAGTGGTTCTGCATTCCCAAGACTGACAAAAAGTAACATGTAAATGCAGTCATTAAAATATATATATATATATATATATATGTGTGTTTCTATGAGTTGCTATTTCCCAGGGCTTTTATGCACATCAGTTATGAGATATAAGAAAATTGGTGTTAGAACAATATTACATTTCATGTCTGTTCACAAGAAAGCAAATGTAATTCCTTAAAGTGTATTCACTCTTCATACACAGTAGTTTTGCAAGTCCCTCTTTATTTTAGACAGATTGCTCAGTACTGCCCATCACCAAGTTTATGGCTCAAAAAAGAAAACAGCATTGAAAAAATATTTTACTTTAAAATAAATTTAGCTAAAATCCTGAAAACAACAAATACACAATATATAGATAATTAAATTTTCAAGTTGTCAAAATATTAATATGTAGCTTTTTGTTGATTTCACATTATCGTTTACAAACATTGGCATGAATTCTCTGCCTGATGTTTAAAGGGTTAAAAAAAACAATCCCACAGATAGAAAAGAAAATTCAAGTTTTCATTGGTATAAAAAAAATATCAAAAGTGGTAAAGGACCCAATTTGTTCTCATTTGCTCCTTGTGGAAAAAAATAACTTAAAAAGCAACAGGTCCCTGCCAATTGCTTATATAAATATAGAACTCATAAGATTGTTTTCAGACAGTGAGATGATGTGTCTGTGTTCAGCACTTCGATCATTGTTCTGAGCGTTGGGAAGGTTTCGGATACTGAAGGAAGACTCTTGTACAGTGGTAGCAGGCTAGAAAAAAAGTGAAAAAAAGTATTTGTAAAGGTCTTGGTGTTTTGTTTTGTTTTTATGGAATAATGTGTTTTAAACTTTTAACATAATTAAAGGGACAGTCTACTCCAAAATGTTTATTGTTTAAAAAGATAGATAATCCCTTTATTCACCATTTCCCAGTTTTGCATAACTAACATGGTTATATTAATATACTTTCTACCTCTGTGATTACCTTGTATCTAAGCCTCTGCTGACTGCTGCCTTATTTTAGTTCTTTTGAAAGGCATGCATTTTAGCCAATCAGTGCTGACTCCTAGGTAACCCCGTGTGTGAGCACAATGTTATCTTTATGGCACACATGAACTAAAGCCCTCTATCTGTGAAAAACTTTCAAAATGCATTGATATAAGAGGTGGCCTTCAAGGGCTTAAAAATTAGCATATGAGCCTACCTAGGTTTAGCTTTCAACAAAGAATACCAAGAGAACAAAGAAAATTTGATGATAAAAGTAAATTTAGTTATTTAAATTTGCATGCCCTATCTTAATCACAAGAGTTTAATTTTGACTAGACTGTCCCTTTAAACTGCATTCCTAAGATTGTCATAAACTAAAGAGAGTTTATTTCAGATTATACATATTGAAATGAAAAAAATATTTCAAAAGGAAAGGCTGGAGCGGATCCAGTAGTCTCCAGACTAAACATTCTACACAGTGATATTGCCTCTCATTTGGCCAGAGCAAAAGGACATAAACAATACTCTATATTCATAGTCCACAAAACAATCAAAACAATGCAAACTTTATAAGCAAAATCACATTTTTAACTCTTTTGCTGCTAAGCTTTTTTTTACACCCAAGTGCTGAGCCAATTTTGAGCTTTTTTGGCTACCTACATTTAAACCCTATTGTAAGTCAAATTTCAGGGAGTGACCCACACAAATTATATATTGTTTTTTTCAGCAGGCCCAGAAGATTCACAATATGCCATTATTATATTTATATTTCATAGCATGTGAGATAGCTGCGGCAAAAAACTGTAAAAAACAAAACAAATTATGCGTACCTGATCATTTTCTTTTCTTCAGATGGAAAGAGTCCACAGCTGTATTCATTACTTTTGGGAATTCAGAACCTGGCCACCAGGAGGAGGCAAAGACATCCCAGCCAAAGGCTTAAATACCCCTCCCACTTCCCTCATTCCCCAGTCATTCTGCCGAGGAACAAGGAACAGTAGAAGAAATATCAGAGTGAAAAGAAAATGATCAGGTAAGCATAATTTATGTTTTTCTTCATAAATGGAAAGAGTCCACAGCTGCATTCATTACTCTTGGGAAAACAATACCCAAGCTATTGAGGACACTGAATGATAAAACGGGAGGGTACAAAAGGCAGCCATTCTGAGGGCACCAGGTCTGAAACCCCTACCCAGCAAAAAAACCTGCTTCGTCCGAAGCCGAGAAAACTTTGAAAAAGGACACTGACCCACAAGCCTTTCTAGAAACCGCAGAAAATAGACTTGACTGAGCTAACACGCCTCCGGGAGATACCATCGCCCAGTAGTTGGTTCCCCACAACACACCCCTTACGAGAGAAAAGGATCAACTACCGTAATCTCCCAAAAAGAAGAGAACACAGAGAAACCAGATAAGGATACCTGGAAGACCCTAAATAAGGTACAAGAAGTTCCAAATAAAATAAGGAAAAAACTCCAGAACCAAGTCAAGTTTACAGAGACTAAAAACCAGTCCTGAGAAACAAGGCAAGACAATGCCCAGACCCCAAAGAGTACAGAAACCACAAAATTAGTACCGGGATCCAAAAACAGAGAAGAAACCTTCTCCTAGTACAGTGCAAACTCACCCTAAATAACAACTGAAGACGAATTCCTCAAGTCGCAAAGAAACTAAGAATACCAAGATTATCATAGCCAAAATGCGTGCCGCAAACCCAGAGATAACACCTCCATGAAGCACATGCAATAGTCATACCAGGATGACTTGTAAAGAAAAATACTTGCAGAACAAGTAAAGAGCAGCTGAAGTAGATTTGATAAAAATACACTTCCCAGTAATGGGAATCAAACCTGAGTTGTCAAAAGACCTAAGCTGTTGCCCTAACCATTATACCAGATCAGAGCACCAAGCCTACCTTCAAACTGCGAAACATCCACTGAGCAGTGGACACATCACAGGCTATCCACAAGCCACCAAAGCTACTCGCGTAACTTGAACATGGAGAAGCACCGAAACCTCAAAAGAGGCTCACCGTACCTCAAGACCCGAGGACTAACCCCAGATTCTGCTCCCAACACCAGACCAGCCCAGCGACAGACAGATCTGACAAGCAGGGGAACAAAAAGACCCCAATCTCTGGCCCAGAAAAAAGGACAGAATGGGACGGACCTAGCCACCCCAATAGAGTTTGGGTGCCAACCCAAATAGGTCCCTCAATTAGGAACTCCCAAGAGAACCTCAGAGTTGGATGGAGAAATGCAGTAGATCACACGATACTAATGACAGTCTCAACATGGAACTTCAATCTCCACAGATGGAATAGAACAACCCACTATAGGGTAAAATACCCATTCCAATTACCTGCCCACAAGACAGGACAGCCAACCTCCCGAGAGAGAAAATTCCACCTCCTAAAGGAGAACAAAACTACCCCCCAAAGGGGGAGAGTACAGAGAACAAAAGCGCACAAGCCCCAAACAGGAAGCTGTAGCCTGATGAAAACAAAAGCTGAATGAAAATCATCCAGACACCACGAAACACAGAAGAGCTCCCAATGAAGGAGAACACCCATCATTCAAAGGACAGGACAGACCAAAAGGAGCGTATCCAAAAACGCACAGATTCTGACCAAGCTGCAAGCAGCTCAACTAACTAGACCATAAGTCATAGCCAATGTTCCCTGGAAAAGCTGGAACACACTGAACCAGCCACAGAATCTTAAGGTTCCAGACATCTGGAAGATCTAAGACAAAAACTATAGGCCGAGCCCAGAAATATGTAGAACCAACCACACCCCAGGGAACACAAATACCCCGTCTGAAAACAGACCTCACATGGGAATGACAGGACTAACCCGGAAAAACGGAAAACAAGATTCACTTGAAAATTCCCAACTCAAGGGAAGAGAACACCCCTTGTCGGAGTCCAGCACTCCAAAAGGAGCTAGAGCACAACAGAGTCATTACAAGACTAAGACCAAGTCATCCAAAAAGGGAGTAGAACAAGGCTAGAGCAAACCACGAGGCCACGCCTGTGTGCCCCTAAACGTCTCCATAAACACCTCAGAGTACGTAACCAGAGGAACCCACCTAAGGAAAAAGAATGCAAAGCATCCCAACCCGGTAGATAAACCCCTAAGCAAAGCTTGGAGAAGGAGACAACACAGCCTATCGTCCCCGATAGGGAAAAAAATTACTCCCAAAAACAGGAAAAGGCTACAATCCCTCCCAAAAGGTGGCTAAACCACGAAGAGTAACGGCCAAAAAGCCCCGAAAAGGCAAGACTGCCCTAAATCCACTAAACCTTCACCCACGCGGGAAGGAACACTCTAAGTCCCGACAGACATCGGAAACAACTGTCACGCCGCACCGCTCTAGCCGTTGCTAGGGGCGGGGCGTCTCCTTCCCTGCTCGTTGCCAGGGGCAGTGTCGGCTCAGGATGCGTGCAGTGCTGACATCATCGATGCACGCTCCTGATGTTGGTCGGAGCTCAGTGGCCCGAATCCTGTGCCTACTTAAATGTTACACTGACGATCTGTCACTGCCCAAGTATAGGTGTTACTTTGTGTGCTCCTGGGTGTGACAGATCGTTCTAACTGCCTATTATTGATTACTGTTGCTGAACCTGCCTGTCTGACTACTCTCCCTGCCTTAACCCTTAATCTGCTGGACTGCTTTGCTGTTGCCAAACCCTGCCTGCCTGACCATTCTAGTGGTTTGTCCTTGGACTGCTTTGCTGTTGAAAAACCCTGCCTGACCATTCTAGTGGTGTGCCCTAGGACTGCTCTGCTGTTGCCGCTGGGGACTGTCCTGCCTGTGGTGAGTGCCGCCTTCCTCATCTCACTAACTTTCTCTGCTCTGGGATATTCCCTATCATTCTGTCTCGACGCCGGGATAACAAGACAACTGGCCGAATTTGGTCTGATAGAGGAGCATCCCACGAGTGTTACAACAACTGAGTGTGTCACAGCGGAACTCCACCGAATCCCAGTCGACCAGCTACAAAGGCTAATGAGGACTGAACCAATCCTCCACGCCACACAAACCCTTAGGTCCTTCCAGAATGCTCAACAGAACTTGTAAATTAAAAACAATAATAATAATAATAATAATAATAATAATAATGTGAAGCACTCTGCGTCTTAACCGGATCAGCCAGGCAGAACAGACGAAATAGGGACAGCAGGATCTGAACCTAAGCAGGACTAGCCTCCTACCAAGGGCCCAAGGCCTTATATATTCACCCCCAGAGGGAGAATAAACGGCAGATAAACATTCTAGAAAAAACTTCCATAGAAGTAAACAGTGCGATCAAAAGGTCGCGAGTATCTATTCCAGAAAATAAAATTCCAGAAGGAAAAATAAAACAAACATGAGCTGTAATCAACAAACAATCATCCTACTGGAGTGAATAAAGAAGGCAACCCGTAGGTTATCGCCCAATAAGAACAGACGCACCAGCAGGAATAGTCCAACAGGGACCCTGTTCTTCAAGCTCAGAACTGGAAAAGGATACTCAACAAATAAGCCTATAAGAGAAATACTTCATCCCCTTATGTCTAATACTGAAAGCTATTCGAAGAAGAAAACTGAGAATTCTCAGATCCGTGCAGGATGGGATCTTCCAACGACACCAAAGCGTGCCTTAATAGAACACAAAGGAGCGCCAGTTTATACCGAAAAGCACAGCATACCCTCGCCAGAGCAAAAGATGACTCTGGCCCCGAAACTCGTTAACGCCGATTGCTTGTGAAGCTATTAATATGAGTCGGGATGGTTTCGCAGAAAGACTCTCCCTGCATCTCCAGACTTCCATCCATGCTTTCACTGAAAGGCTGACAGGACTACTTAAAACTCCAGTCCCATGCCATAGAGTACTACCCTCCATAAGAGACTAACCTAAAACTTCTGACACTTCTCTGCCAACCTCCTGGGACGAAAGGCAAATAATGACTGGGGGATGAGGTAAGTGGGAGGGGTATAAGCCTTTGGCTGGAATGTCTTTGCCTCTACCTGGTGGCCAGGTTCTTAATTCCCAAAAGTAATGAATGCAGCTATGGACTCTTTCCATTTATGAAGAAAAAAAAAATATGTACAATTTTTGCTTTGATTTTAGTAAATAATATTAAAAATAGGCCAGTGACCACTGCTGTTACTATGATCACCTTACTAAATTGTCATCCAGATTAGCCACATGTGAAATTGGGGCCCATACAGACTTTTGGGGGTTATAAAAAAAAAAAAAAAAAAAAAAAAAAAGATTAGAGAGGACCAATTATGCAGTACAGAAATAAAAGCACTTTTTCTTCTTGCAAGGTGTTCACTGTTACTAGTGATCACCGACTAATCAAACAATATCCATATTTTTTTTTTAAGAAAGGGACTTGTCTAATAGCAAAAATACTTTATATGGGGTCTTTAGACATACTAGTTTTTTTCCCATTGTGCATATAATCTATAAACCTTGTGTGTTTTGTTTTTACTTTATTTTTAAATCAACTTTCTTCTACTGCTCCAAGACCACCATTTAAAAGAAGAGGTCATTATCTTTCAAATGAGTGGTTTGTAGCTGCTATGGGAGCTGAGAAAGATGGGTTAGAAGAACCTCCCTCTAACTCCCTAGCAGCTACACTGAGCTTCCTGGCTCAGCCCCTTTGTGACATCAGCACGTGCATACATGGGGACGTCAATGGTGCTCCCATGAAGCCTGGGAGTGCCACCCACTAGGCAAAGAGCACCACAGCAAAGCTGTTAAGTATCACTTCCCTTCCCACAAACCCCAGTCATTCGACCCAAGGAAAAGGAGAGAAAGTAAATATCACAAGGTGCAGAGGTGCCTGAAGCAAAAAAAAAAAACGGTCTGAAAAACAGGGCGGGCCATGGACTCACCGTGTCAAGAAATAAATAAATGTATCAGGTAAGCATAAATTTTGTTTTCTTTCTAATGACACGTTGAGTCCATCATAAATTACTGTTGGGAATCAATACCCAAGGTAGAGGACACAGATGATAAGGGAGGGACAAGACAAGCAACCTAAACAGAAAGCACCACTGCTTCAAGAACCTTCCTCCCAAAAGAAGCCTGAGCCGAAGCAAAAGTATCAATTTTATAAAATTTAGAAAAAGTATGCAAAGAGGGCCAAGTTGCAGCCTTGCAAAACTGTTCCACAGAAGCTTCATTCTTGAAAGCCAAGAAGCAGAGAGACAGCCCTAGTGAAAAGATCTGTAATTCTCTCAAGATGCTGCAGTTCAGCAGTCTCATAACCAAACGAAATATACTTCTACCAAAGGGAAGGAGAAGTAGCTGTCCCAGAGAAACAAACAAAAAACTGGCAAAAAATCCTTAGTCGCCTGTAGATAGAAATTAAGAACACACACAACATCCAAGTTGTGCCATCAACGTTCCTTATGATAAGAAGAATTAAGACATAGAGAGGGAACAACAATTTCCTAATAATATTCCCATCCGAACAACTTAGGAAGAAAAACTGACTTAGTACGAAGAACCACCTTATCGGAAAGAAGATAAAATCGAATCATACTGCCAAGCTAAGAGTTCCGAGACTCTCCGAGCAGAAAAGATAGCCTTCCGAGATATCTATGGAATGTACTGCCAAACTTGAAGAAAAAAAAATTAAGGCTCCAAGGTGGGGGAGCAACCAACATAAAAAGACAGGCCTGATTCTGACCAGGCCCGACAAAGATAGCACAGCTGGCACTTCCACCAGACGCCTATTTAGCAAAATAGACAATGCAGAATCTGACCCTTCAGGGGACTGACTCCTAGAGAAGCCCTTGGATTCACACCGATAAGAAGTACGCCATATTCTACGGCAATTCACCAGAAAAAGGCAAGCAAGCCCGAGTCATGGTCTGCATGACTGACTCAGAAACCCCATGCTTAAACAAAACCAAACGTTCAATCTCCAAGCAGCTGCATCAGAGAAACTAGATTTAAAGAAGAAAAGGACCCTGACTCAGAAGGTCCTTCCTCAGGAACGTGGAGAGACAACATTACCAGGTGGTCTGCATACCAGATCCTGTGAGGCCACGCAGAGGCTATTCTAATCCCCGCCACTCTCTCCTGTTGATTACGAGCAATGACTTGTGTAAGGAGAACAAACAAAGGAAACAGGTATGCCCGACTGTAATCCAAGAAAAAATGACAGAACGTCTATCAGGGCGGTCAGTGGATAACCTGACCATGAACCGTATCTTGGAAACTTGGCGTTCTGCCGAAACGCCCTCAGAAGCCAACTCCAGACCTCCCATTTGAGGGTTTACTTAGAGAACACCTCCGAAAGGAGAAGCCCCGCGAATAAATATCTGTCTGTTCAGAAGTCCGATTCCCAATGTCCACCCCTAGGAAGAGGAGGACAGATAGCAATTGTGAACTTCCGCCCACTGAACAATCCAACACACCTCTATATGGCTAAGGAAGCCATAATTCCTCCCTGTCTGACTGGAACCAAGCTAAGGACGATTGAGGCCAAAAGGCCAAGTCATCAGCGCATTGCAAATCGCTCTCTACTCCAAATGTTAAAGAGAAGAGCAGACACTTCCTAGTCCAAAATCTAAACATGACCCAGACAGTTTAACAGCCCAGTAGGTTGGCATCTGTGGTGACATCACCCAGAAATATCTCCAGAAGTACGCACTCTGAGATAGATATTCCTGAAAAATACTACGGGAGAGAGGCTCCCGACGACTGAACTAGATCTATCATTTAAGACAGATTCAAAAGTTCTCCATTTTATGGAAAATAGCAAAAGGAATGAAGTCTATGGGAACCATTAGACCAATCCCCTCCTATATCGAATCACTGAAAAGTGAAGGAAAATCAGCTGCAGCTAGATCCGAACTCCCAACCTACTGGTTGTAACAGGTTAAGCTATCTACCGGACAACTAGAGCTTGCTATTGGCTGGACAGTAGACTGCAGGGAGAGGGAAAAGGAATAAATCCTTAAATATCTGAACTCTGTTAGAAAACTTCCTCTAGATACATAGTCCATAAAAGTCCCCAATAAACCACCCATGAAGATGGAACAAGGGAACACTTCTACAGATTAATTTCCCATCCAAGGGAAAATAGATTGGACAACATCGCTTGAAAAAGAGATAGTTTGAGGGAAGGATGACACCTGAACCATATATAGTCCAGAAAAGAACCCTTGTACTACCCCAGAACCTAAGTCTTTCTCGGCTGAAACTCATAACCTAGAGAAAATCCTGAAACATGGGAACAATAAACACACATCCCTCAGGTCTATGTTCTTATGAACAGACCCTCCAGAACCATTTAAAGATAATGGATAATATTTTGAAGGCCAGCACCAGCTTGAGGTAAATACCCAGATCCCATTCCCAGACTGAGGTTGGAACTCTCACTCCCAGAGAGAAACGTCCTGAACCCTGTTCAAGGAATATTTATCATCGTACCTGGACTGCAGATACTCTAGAAGGAGAAGTCTGCCCCTAGGAGAAAATCTGAGATTGTTCTAAAGGACATGACTGACCCTGCAGAAAGAGGAAAAAGTTCCTTTAGTCTCACTCTCTTGACGAGTGATAGGCAACTTCTTTCACCCGCAAAGTCACAGGATAATACTAACCGACCAGGTCCAAACAAGAACTCATCCTTGAAAAGGAGACGCCAGAAGCATAGATTTGGAAGAAAACTAAATATTGAATCTGTCACTGCAGAACTATAAAGTCTAGCCTGTACCACTAAGCCACATGTAGGCTTCCCAGCTGAACAGCTGCAATGTCTAGCGGGCTAGGACTGCAAGTCTAATAATACAATGCATTGTTCTAAAAGAACAAATAAGCTTCCAGCTTCTTATCCATGGATCCGTAAAAGAGCAGCTATCCTCCATAAAGATCTATTCTCTGAGGCATAGTAGAAAAAAAACTCCCTTCTACTTAGGGTACTGTGCATTTTAATGGAGTCAGCAACAGGAAAATCCTATAAAGGCCGGGAGAAAGGAATCCCTAGCTTCTCCAATACCTGTGCAAATTTTCCATAGCACGTCAAGAAATCTTTCCTCATAGGAAGTCTCATCATAGAAATGATCAAGTTTACAAAACTTCCAAGGGTTGACAACGACAGGGATATCGATGTTGTCCAAGAAGCTAAACCCTCCTATAACAGTACACGAGGTATGTAAGCATACATCTGAAGGAGATAACTTCAGTATCAAATGAAGGAATTATACTGTCCAAATCTGAGATTTCACTCACCCTCAGAAACTACCAGCTAATCCCCCTCGCCAGTTTAGAAGAGGGAACAGCCTGTGTAGCAGAACCTTACTATCTGGATCTTTAAAATGTCCTCTTGCATTTTCCCAGTAGGAAAGAAAAACAGTAAAAGCTGCCGATACCGCCGAAGATACCTGAGCTGAAAAATATGCCAGCAATTATACTCCTCCAGGAGATTTAGAGGAACCGCAGGGCACTGCATGTGACGCCATTAAGGCATGGGACAATAAAGGAGAGAGCTGTGGCATTGCCTAAACAGTCTCATCCTGGGAGACATAATGGCTCTAATTAAACATTTAACTTTAAATCCGAAATGAGTAACAGAAAAGTTAAAAGAAACTATTCTGAATCCCAAAGGAAAACACAACATGTAGGAACAAGCCACTGTTCCAAAATTATGCAAAATATCCCTATGTATCTTAATCTGTATTAGCCAACATGCCTAATTTAGAAATATTACCACTAAACTACAGTGGCAACAAAACATATGTATATCCTTCCAGGGTAAAATGTACAGTACACAGAAGGAATTCAATGAACGTTTCCTCAGGAAAAAGTTACAAGAACATAATATATAAACCCTTCTCTTATGAAAAACTGTAACTTTAAATCTTGAAAGTTGGTAAAATTCAACAGAAGGAAATAAGATACACATACACTGCTTGTCATCTTATAGAGGGCTAAAAACTAAAAATATATCTTTATTTAAAGAATGATTTCAATATAAGGGACTAAACATTTTCAACCGTTGTCCCAGGAGCCTGAAAATTATTATTAACTGAAATACAAGGCACATTGCGGTTAGACCTGAAAACTGCTCTCCCGGTCTGCAGACATCACTGAACAGCGTCCTCTTATTAAGTGGAAATAAATGGGACAGATAATGAGTGCCGCTCCATCCCCATGTCTGAGAACGAAGCAGAGAGAACCCCAATGAATGAAGACGCCGAAAAATGACGCTGCTCCGCTTTGGAGAGGAAGGAGGCAGGAACTAAAACCTTGGCAAGGAAATGAAGCGCACACTAAATAAATTAGCTACCTAATAATCCCTGACTTCTCCCCCATAACTAAGGCATAATGTAGAGGAAGCACTCCCATGCCGTTCCCCTGTCTGACAACCCTTCTCCAGACATCCTAAAGACAGAACAAAATTCTAGGGATCCTGATGAGAGTAAGGGTCTGAAAGGCTGTTTAATGAGATGCAGTCCTTAACATAGTGCTGTACTGCATAATAAATCTTTGATTCTATATTGAGCCAATATAAAAGATTAACTTAACTCCTTCATTGCTGTGAAGGAGTTCAACCTTAAGTCTCCAAATCAAATATAGTGCCTGCCCCTGCCATAAAAACACCCCGACTAGGATGCAAAGTCCCATATAAAATAAAGAGGGTTCTTAACCCCTTCAGTGCCAGCCTCCACCCAGAAGACCAAAAGGCACTTACCTGTATATCCAGCTGTCCAGCAGGAGGACAGATCACCCTGCATGAGAGGATGCCGCTCCTCACAGAGACCTATGAAACAAAGAAAGACAGAGTAAACCTACTCAGGCTTTCTATACCAGGGCAGCAACATGTTAGAAAAACTCAGCAAGGCCCACCTCACAAGTTCCTAACTACTTTAAAGCCACCACTGCCCTACTGAAGAGACTAACGTGGAGTACAGCTAGACACAGACCGTGATGGAAGCTCAGGGCAAGCCTGCCCTGACTTCAAAACAAAAAATCTTGATAGAAGAATCTTATATCAGACACCTAATTACTTCACCTCCTCCTTGCACGAGAGGCAAAGAGAATGACTGTGGTTTGTGGGAAGGGAAGTAATACTTAATAGCTTTGCTGTGGTGCTGTTTGCCTCCTCCTGCTAGCCAGGAGTGATATTCCCAACAGTAATTGATGATGATCTGTGGACTCACCCTGTCATTAGAAAGAAACAGTGTTTTAATGGTGATCCCCCTGTATGACGAAGACGCATTGTCATGTGCCTGCAGGCTGCAATGGAGTTAAATGCTTTTAAATTGATTTGTGTGCAGAACTTTTACAATGTGGTGCTTAACCCCTAGACGCCGTTGGGACGTTCCATGAAGTCCTAAATGCACTGGGCTTTAACGCTGGTGGATCCGACTGGAGGACATGCCCCAGGAGCCAATCAGCACCATATAAAGTCACATGATCGCACATATTTCTATCAACCACATACTTAATTATACTGCAAAACCCATCATATGCTTAAGGCTGAATGATTAATTTAAAGCGGATATATATAAGCGTGACATCACTGAAAGCGGATACAGTAAACCACATAAAAAATGAAGAGTACATTAACTGAATGGAAAAATGCATGTATACTCCTGATGCACTATGTAGTTCTGAAATCTAGAATAAGCATAAGAAGTATGTAGTGGGCCGTGGCCCTTAACTTTCAAAAACTTAATATTGTACATGGTTTTTTTGGTCTCCCTGCTATCCCAAAGCATATAAGCAGCTTGTATTATAACGAAGCATATTGTTTTGAATTCACAAAACAACTCTATCGCTCACCTTATACCTATACTTATCAACTTATCATTAGAACATTTCAAACATAATATGGCTCCCAAAAACTTCATTTGAATTTGGTTACAAACTGAGGAGAGCTTGCAATTTCAATATCTCTCTCATGATGTTAGTACTTTATTTCTCTGTTAGTATTTTTCATCCACACCATTTAATATTTACAGAAACACGTACGGGTTGGTTCTCAAAATATGAAACAATAGTGGTATGAGGTGAGGCAAAACCACCTTTTTTAGAATGTTCTGCTTTTTTAATAACATTTTAAACAATTCTATATATCAAATATTTTTTTTTTTTTTTTAAAAGTGCGTGAAATTTAGAAGAAATTACATCCATCAAGTTACCTTTGTAAGTTCATCCAACTTTTTGCAGTTTTGCTAAATGCTTCTGAGTTAGCAGCTGTCATGGCTTCAAAATCAACCAGCTATAAATAACAGGCAACAGGTTAAATATGAACATAACAAAGTTTCAGTCATGAAAAAAAATAAATCTATGTTTTTTTATTTGTCAAAATGTATTTTTGTTCCATTCTTTATATGCAGATCAGTTATTTGCAATCTAAAATCAGTCTAAGGGAACACACATTTTTGGTCAAATCTGTTATAGTAACATTTAAGAATCTATAATACGTTGATATGTTGTATTGTAATTTTTTGGGGGCTCTACAAGAAAAGAAAATAGCCATAAAGGCTTTTCCCTGTTGAAGATGATGGCAAAAAAAATAAATAAAAAATATAACACTTTTCCTACAGCAGAGCTTGTAAAAGGTATCTTAGATGTTGAACACAACAAACTTGTTATACACTGGTGGGACAGTTCCCACACTATGAGTTTCTTAGGTGGAAGTATTCAATGAACTTGAATTCTAGTCGAAAAACTATTATTAACAGGTATTTGTAGAGCGCCAACAGATTCCGCAGCACTATAAACATACTGTAGTTGGTATACAGGATAACAGAGGGATCAAATGGGTAGAGGGCCCTGCCGAGAGTTGCACTGTTGCAGTCGGCACATATGAAGGCGATCTGCAAACAGCTAGGCTCATAGGCTTACATTCTAAGGGGTTTAAGGGGAAAGCAATGGAGTTGGGAAAGGTTAGTGTTGATTGTATGCATCCCTGAATCTTTAGGGAGCGCTTAAAGCTGTTAAAACTAGGGGAGAGTCTTGTGGAGCAAGGCAGGGAGTACCACTTGGGACCAATATCGCACTGTTGGCAGTGAGCGGAAACGGCTGCTGATCCAATCAGCAGTGCTAGTCGTATGGAACTAGTGCTACTGATTGGATCAGTGTCAGTTTCAGCGGGTCACAATTGTAATTTTTACTGTGTGTTTAACACCTCTGTGGGATAAACACAGCATTAAAGGGTCATTAGTCTTATAATGACATGCTCTAACAAATTAGAGCAAGCTATTATTTGACGATGGGACCCTTTAAACAGCAAATATGCTTCAAAAAATCAAAATATTTTATATAAAAGTAATCTTTAGTCATGTGACACAGTTCTGCTCTATAAAAAAAATACTATTTTCACAAGCAGACACAAACACAACACATGTTCCAAAGAAAACTGGCTTATTATAGATGCTATTTATGATGTAAAACTGTTCATATATTGAAGTAAATAAACTGATGTGCAAATATCTAGATATACTAACTGAAAAACATAATTTATGCTTACCTGATAAATTCCTTTCTTCTGTTGTGTGATCAGTCCACGGGTCATCATTACTTCTGGGATATAACTCCTCCCCAACAGGAAATGCAAGAGGATTCACCCAGCAGAGCTGCATATAGCTCCTCCCCTCTACGTCAGTCCCAGTCATTCGACCAAGAATCAACGAGAAAGGAGTAACCAAGGGTGAAGTGGTGACTGGAGTATAATTTAAAAGATATTTACCTGCCTTAAAACAGGGCGGGCCGTTGACTGATCACACAACAGAAGAAAGGAATTTATCAGGTAAGCATAAATTATGTTTTCTTCTGTTATGTGTGATCAGTCCACGGGTCATCATTACTTCTGGGATACCAATACCAAAGCAAAAGTACACGGATGACGGGAGGGATAGGCAGGCTCATTATATAGAAGGAACCACTGCCTGAAGAACCTTTCTCCCAAAAATAGCCTCCGAAGAAGCAAAAGTGTCAAATTTGTAAAATTTGGAAAAAGTATGAAGCGAAGACCAAGTTGCAGCCTTGCAAATCTGTTCAACAGAGGCCTCATTCTTAAAGGCCCAAGTGGAAGCCACAGCTCTAGTGGAGTGAGCTGTAATTCTTTCAGGAGGCTGCTGACCAGCAGTCTCATAGGCTAAACGTATTATGCTACGAAGCCAAAAAGAGAGAGAGGTAGCAGAAGCTTTTTGACCTCTCCTCTGTCCAGAATAAACGACAAACAGGGAAGAAGTTTGGCGAAAATCTTTAGTTGCCTGCAAGTAGAACTTGAGGGCACGAACTACATCCAGATTGTGTAGAAGACGTTCCTTCTTTGAAGAAGGATTTGGACACAAGGATGGAACAACAATCTCTTGATTGATATTCCTGTTAGTGACCACCTTAGGTAAGAACCCAGGTTTAGTACGCAGAACTACCTTGTCTGAGTGAAAAATCAGATAAGGAGAATCACAATGTAAGGCTGATAACTCAGAGACTCTTCGAGCCGAGGAAATAGCCATTAAAAACAGAACTTTCCAAGATAACAATTTTATATCAATGGAATGAAGGGGTTCAAATGGAACACCCTGTAAAACGTTAAGAACTAAGTTTAAACTCCATGGCGGAGCAACAGCTTTAAACACAGGCTTGATCCTAGCTAAAGCCTGACAAAAAGCCTGGACGTCTGGATTTTCTGACAGACGCCTGTGTAACAAGATGGACAGAGCTGAAATCTGTCCCTTTAATGAACTAGCTGATAAACCCTTTTCTAACCCTTCTTGTAGAAAAGACAATATCCTAGAGATCCTAACCTTACTCCAGGAGTAATGTTTGGATTCGCACCAGTATAGGTATTTACGCCATATTTTATGGTAAATCTTTCTGGTAACAGGCTTCCTAGCCTGTATCAGGGTATCAATAACCGACTCAGAAAAACCACGTTTTGATAAAATCAAACGTTCAATTTCCAAGCAGTCAGCTTCAGAGAAGTTAGATTTTGATGTTTGAATGGACCCTGTATCAGAAGGTCCTGTCTTAGAGGTAGAGACCAAGGCGGACAGGATGACATGTCCACTAGATCTGCATACCAAGTCCTGCGTGGCCATGCAGGCGCTATTAGAATCACTGATGCTCTCTCCTGCTTGATTTTGGCAATCAATCGAGGAAGCAGCGGAAAGGGTGGAAACACATAAGCCATCCCGAAGTTCCAAGGTGCTGTCAAAGCATCTATCAGAACCGCTCCCGGATCCCTGGATCTGGACCCGTAGCGAGGAAGTTTGGCGTTCTGGCGAGACGCCATGAGATCTATCTCTGGTTTGCCCCAACGTTGAAGTATTTGGGCAAAGACCTCCGGATGAAGTTCCCACTCCCCCGGATGAAAAGTCTGGCGACTCAAGAAATCCGCCTCCCAGTTCTCCACTCCCGGGATGTGGATTGCTGACAGGTGGCAAGAGTGAGACTCTGCCCAGCGAATTATCTTTGATACTTCCACCATTGCTAGGGAGCTTCTTGTCCCTCCCTGATGGTTGATGTAAGCTACAGTCGTGATGTTGTCCGACTGAAACCTGATGAACCCCCGAGTTGTTAATTGGGGCCAAGCTAGAAGGGCATTGAGAACTGCCCTCAATTCCAGAATGTTTATTGGAAGGAGACTCTCCTCCTGATTCCATAGTCCCTGAGCCTTCGGAGAATTCCAGACAGCGCCCCAACCTAGTAGGCTGGCGTCTGTTGTTACAAGAATTAAATTTGACATAAAAAATACAAAGCAACGTTTTTATTCACAGTCACTATAAGAATTCTCACAGCTCTGCTGAGAGAATTTACCTCCCTTCAAAGAAGTTTGAAGACCCCTGAGATCTATCAGAGATGAACCGGATCATGCAGGAAATATAAAAGTAACTGACTGGTATTTTTTGATGCGTAGCAAAGAGCGCCAAAAACGGCCCCTCCCTCTCCCACACAGCAGTGAAGAGAAACGAAACTGTCACAATTAAAGCAAAAAAACTGCCAAGTGGAAAATAATGCCCAAATATTTATTCACACAGTACCTCAGCAATGTAAACGATTCTACATTCCAGCAAAAACGTTTAACATGGTAAATAGTTATTAAAAAGGATTAGTGACCTTTAACAGAGTAGTTCCGGTGAAATACCATCCCCAGAATACTGAAGTGTATACATACATGTCATTTTAACGGTATGGCAGGATTTTCTCATCAATTCCATTCAGAAAATAAAAACTGCTACATACCTCAATGCAGATTCATCTGCCCGCTGTCCCCTGATCTGAAGCCTTTACCTCCCTCAGATGGCCGAGAACAGCAATATGATCTTAACTACTCCGGTTAAAATCATAGTAAAAAACTCTGACAGATTCTTCCTCAAACTCTGCCAGAGAAGTAATAACACGCTCCGGTGCTATTTTAAAATAACAAACTTTTGATTGAAGTCATAAAAACTAAGTATAATCACCATAGTCCTCTCACACATCCTATCTAGTCGTTGGGTGCAAGAGAATGACTGGGACTGACGTAGAGGGGAGGAGCTATATGCAGCTCTGCTGGGTGAATCCTCTTGCATTTCCTGTTGGGGAGGAGTTATATCCCAGAAGTAATGATGACCCGTGGACTGATCACACATAACAGAAGAAATGTGTATAGCTATGCAAAATGTTTGCTCATTTTAGAAAACCCCCCCAAAACCCTGATCCTTTTGTGTACAGGACAGAAATTCTCACATAGATTACAAGCACATCTTGTGTCTTTTATACAGTTTGTGTATTCTCAAACATATTTAAATGTTTTTTTTTCTATTACTTATATCTTATTATAAATTAAAACAAACTACAAAAAC
The DNA here is from genome assembly GCF_027579735.1 of Bombina bombina. NCBI lineage: Eukaryota > Metazoa > Chordata > Amphibia > Anura > Bombinatoridae > Bombina > Bombina bombina. Next base: position 931,929,557 of record NC_069502.1, on the reverse strand, counting down.
ACAAAATTACAGTGTGAGTACTCAAACATTCACTTATTAAGCAATATTTCTGTAAAAATCAAGAACTAATTTTTAGGAGCATATTTTAAAAGTTGAAATACAAAAATATAGTTTTCAAAATCAAAATATATAAATAGATATATTTTTTACTATAAACAGACATACCTTTCCCTTTGGTATTTTGCCCGATACCTCTTTGCCACTGGCCATCAAAGCACCCATAATCACAGAATAGGCCACAACACTAGAAAAATAAATAGTCTTTTCAGTTCAAAACACTACAGAATCCTTTATGTATTTGTGCCTTCCTTGCTTGGAAGTGATTTTAATCATTAAAAAAAAACCTTAAAAGGGACCGTAGAAACAAAATTAAACATTCATGATTTCGATAGAGCATGTAATTTTAAACAACTTTACAATCTGATGCCATAGAGGTCTAAAGATACATGCATACTCCTGTGCACCTACGAGTCTACCTAAAATTACTCCTCAACTAAGGATACCAAGAAAACAAAACACATTTGTCAATAAGTAAAGTAAATTGGAAAGTTGCGTATAATTCTATTATAATTCTATCAAACCCATTTAAATTTACATTTTTACTTTACTATTCCTTTAGTACAGTAACATTTCATGTAAACCTTTAAGCTATTTCAGTTATAAGCTATTACTGGGGCATTTTATTCTCTAAAAGGAATGATAAAACTTGGACATTAAAGATCTATTTTTTTACTCATTAAATATTTTCTTAAGGGCTAAAACGTGTAATAAGTAAACACCTTGCAGTTAACTGCATTAGTACACAGAATGTCAAAGTTTCAAGATAAAAATGCTAGCACATAAGACATTGCCCGATATTTATGTTAGTTGGCTACATGATCAATTAAAAAAATTGTACACATTATTTTCCAATGAATTTCAGACCACTGACTGGGGTGACATGTCTAAAGTATTTATACCTTGTCTGTTTCTCCTCCAAAGTCACATATAACTATACTATATATTTATTATTCTCAAGCTTACCTTATACTAAAATTTTATGTAATCAGTAGGATCTATTGGCCTTAAAGGGACATGAAACCCAATGTTTTTATTTCATGATTTAGAAAGAACATGCAATTTTAACACTTTTCTAATTTACTTCTATTATTTAATTTGCTTCATTCTCTTGATATCTTGTGCTGAAAAGCATATCTAGATAGGCTCAGTAGCTGCTGATTGGTAGCTGCACATAGATTCCTTGTGTGATTGGCTCAAATGTGCATTGCTATTTCTTCAACAAAGGTTATCTAAAGAATTAAGCAAATTAGAAAATACGGCATTGGAATGAAATGTTTAAAATTGTATTCTCTATCTGAATCATGAAAGACATTTTTGGGGTTTAATGTCCCTATAAGTTCCAGGCTTTTAATAAGTTTAGTAATCAATTATGGCTCTAATTGGGTTTTTTTTTGTCCCAAATAACATATACAGGTGGCCCTCGGTTTACGCCGGTTCAATTTGCCCCGTTTCATAACAACAACCTTTTTTTCCAGTCATATGACTGCTATTGAAAAGCATTGAAAAGCAGTGCTTAGCAGGTCTGCAATTAATCTGTGTACACAGAACAGACATTAGCTATCGAGCAGCTTTCAAAGCAGCAAGATCTAGCAGCCACTTCCCTATTATCTTCCTGTCCAGCTGCTTGAGGTGAGGGTGCCTAACTGCTTGATCAGTACAGATTGAAATGCATAGAATAGGTGCAAACCCAATATTATCTAACATGCTAACAATGCAGAGAACTGTTTGCAGAAAAATGCAAGTAAAAAATGTTTTTGTTCATTAAACTTAGTTTGATGATACAGTCTGTTGTGTAATTATTAGCAAATGTTTTTGTTCATTAAACTTAGTTTGATGATACAGTCTGTTGTGTGATTATTTAATTAGGTTTATAATGCTGTTTAGCATTTAAAGTAATTTTTAAGCTTTAAAAATAATGTATTTGGTATTACTTATGTCAATTTTGAGAGGGGCCTGTCCTCTAACTCCCTCACTTCCCATTGACTTACATTATAAACTGGGTTTCAATTTACAACGGTTTCGATTTACAACAATTCCTTGTGGAACCTAACCCCGGCGTAAACTGAGGGCTACTTGTACTTTCAAAATAAGCAGCTCTTATCAATGCTGGCCTAGATTACAAATGGAGCACTCACAGCACGTGCTAAAATTAAACCACAATCTGGTATTACAAGTCCATGGTAAAACACAATAACCACAGAATGTTTAGTGTGGCTGACATCTCTTTACGCCCTATACTTCCAATGGGTAGTGCTGCCGTGCTAAACATCTCTAATATTACAAGATGTGAGTTATGTATTATTGTAAGTCTTCTCTGCTTGTGTCTTTTTTTGGTTATACAGATGTTTACGGAAACCTCAATATCTCAAGCAATTAATGGTCAATCAACTAACTTGACAATTATTGGACCACTTGAGGAGATGTATTGACCCGCTACAGAGTAAAATATCAGCCAAGTCTAAACATTTTTAAAAAGACCACTTTGTTATAATTATTGTTTTAAAAGCAAAGCTCTACCTGATCATTTGCCTTATTTGGAGGAGCTAATCTGGTCTGTAGACAACAAAGCTAATCACAATTATTAGAGCTAAATTACATGAAAAAAGGGGGAAAAGAAAGAAATAATGAAGTATATTGCAAACACTTTTTATTGTAATTATTTTATGGTGTTTACTGTCACTTTAAAAGCATAAACAAACTATCCATAGCTTTTTACAGAGCTATAGGGGCCCCAGGGATATAACTTATTTAAAGTGTTTATTTTAAAAAATATTTAGATGGCAAAATTGTAATATTACTTCTGGAAAGTGCTGGAGACATCCAATTATGTAAATGTTTTATAGTAATGGGTAAATGCCTCAGTGTTGTGTGCTTACAGGGACCTGAATCCCCAATTTTTTTTCTTTCATGATTCAGATAGGAGCATACAATTGTAAACAATTTTCCAGCATACTTCTATTATACATGTTGCTTCATTCTCTTAGTATCCTTCATTGAAGGAGTAGCAATGTACTACTGGGAGCTAGCTGAACAAATCGTTAAGCCAATGACAAGAGGCATATGTGTGCAGACACCAAACAGCAGCAAACTTCCAGCTCTTGAGCCTACCTAGGTATGCTTTTCAACAAAGGATACCAAGTGAACAAAGCAAATTAGCTAAAACAAGTAAATTGGATTGCCAATGTATGCTTACCAGATAATTTAATTTCCTTCCTGGCAGGGAGAGTACACAACTTCATTCCTTACTGTTGGGAAATACAACACCTGGCCACCAGGAGGAGGCAAAGACACACAAGCCAAAGGCTTAAATATCCCTCCCACTTCCCATATCCCCCAGTCATTCTGCCGAGGGAAAAAGGAAAAGTAGGAGAAACATCAGGGTATAAAGGTGCCAGAAGAAATAATATAAAAAAGGGAGTCGCCCATCAAAAACATAAATTACTGGCGGGGTTGTGGACTCTCCCTGCCAGGAAGGAAAGGAATTTATCTGGTAAGCATAAATCATGTTTTCCTTCCATAAGACAGGGAGAGTCCACGACTTCATTCCTTACTGTTGGGAAAACTATACCCAAGCTCCAGAGGTCACTGAATGAATAAACGGAAGGAACAGAAAAAAAGATGCGGACCCTATTCTGAGGGCACCACAGCTTGCAAAACTTTTCTCCTGAAAGCTGCTTCAGCCGAAGCAAACGCATCAAACTTGTAAAATTTAGAAAAAGTGTGTAAGGAGGACCAGGTAGCCGCCTTACAAATCTGATCCATTGATGCTTCGTTCTTAAAATCACAAGAGGAAGCCACTGCTCTAGTGGAATGAGCCGTTATCCTCTCAGGAGGCTGTCGTCCCACTGTCTCATAAGCCAAGCGGATGACACTCCTCAACCAAAAAGATAGAGAAGTCGTAGTAGCCTTCTGCCCCTTATGCTTCCCCGCGTAGATGACAAAGAGGAAGATTGTCTGAATTCCTTAGTAGCCTGAAGATAGAACTTCAAGGCACAAAGCACATCTAGATTGTGAAGCAAACGTTCCTTCGCTGAAGAATGATTAGGACAAAAGGAAGGAACAACAATTTCTCGATTAATATTACGATTCAACACCACCTTAGGGAGGAACCCTAGTTTAGTGCGTAAAACTGCCTCATCAGCATGGAAAGCAAGATAAGGGGAGTCACATTGCAAAGCAGAAGTCTCAAACTCTGCGAGCGGAGGCAATAGACAACCAAAAAAAGAACCTTTCAAGATAACAATTTAATCTCAACAGTATGCATAGGCTCAAACGGAGCTTGCTGCAAAACACTAAGAACAAGATTGAGGCTCCAAGGCAGAGCCCCAGATCTAAACACGGGTCTGATCCTAGCCAGAGCCTTAAAGAAACACTAAACCCAAATTTTTTCTTTCATGATTCAGATAGAGCATGACATTTTAAGCAACTTTCTAAATTTACTCCTATTATCAATTTTTCTTCATTGTCTTGCTATCTTTATTTTAAAAGCAGGAATGTAAATCTTAGCAGCCAGTCCATTTTAGGTTCAGCACCATGGGTAGCACTTGCTTATTGGAGGCTTACATTTACCCACCAATAAGCAAGCATAATCCAGGTTCTCAACCAAAAATTGGCAGGCTCCTATGCATCACATTCCTTTTTTAAATAAAGATAGTAAGAGAACGAAGAAACATTGATAATAGGAGTAAACTAGAAAGTTGCTTAAAAATGCATGCTCTATCTGAATCATGAAAGAAAAAATTTGGGTTTAGTATCCCTTTAACAAAGTACGGCACATCCTGAAGCTCAGCCAATCTTTTGTGCAGTAACACCGACAGGACCGATATCTTCCCCTTTAGGGAACTAGCAGATAAACCCTTCTCCAGTCCATCCTGGAGAAATGTTAAAATTTTTGGCAACCTTAATCTTATGCCAGGAAAAGCCACGATCTTCACACCAGTACAAATAAGTCCTCCACACTTTATGGTAGATACGACAAATAACTGGCTTATGAGCTTGAACCAGAGTGTTGATAACACTCTCAGAAAACCCTCTCTCTGTCTAAGACTAAGCGTTAAATCTCCACGCAGTCAGCCTCAGAGAATCTAGACTTTGATGAACGAAGGGACCCTGTATGAGCAGATCTCTGCAACAAGGTAACATCCATCAGATCCGCAAACCACGTCCTTCGCGGCCACGACGGAGCAATCAGAATCTCAGATGCTCGCTCCTGCTTGATGTGAGCCAACAAACGATGGAGAAGAGGTAATGGAGGAAAAAAATATATGAGTCTTAACATCCATGGTACTGATAGGGCATCTATCAGTTCCGCCTGAGGGTCCCTCGACCTCGACCCGTACCTGGGTAGCTTGGTATTGAGGCGGGATGTCATGAGATCTATCTCCGGCATCCTCCACTCGCTGCATATCTCTGCAAACACCTCAGGGTGAAGAGACCATTCCCCTGGGTGAAAGGATTGCCTGCTGAGGAAGTCCGCTTCCCAGTTTTCCACACCCTGAATGTGGATAGCTGACAGCGTACATTTGTGAGTCTCCGCCCACTCTAGTATCTGAGATACTTCTCTCATCACAAAGGAACTTCTTGGTTGCCTATATCAACCATCAGGGGGAACAAGGTTATATTGTCTGATTGGAATCTGATAAACTGGGACGAACCCAGAAGGGGCCAAGCCTTCAAGGCATTGAAGATTGCCCTGAGTTCAAAAATATTGATCGGAAGGGAGGACTCCTCCTGAGTCCACAGACCTTGTGCCTTCTTGGCAACCCAAACGGCTCCCCAGTCGGAAAGGCTTGCGTCCGTAGTCACAATCTCCCAGGACGGTCTTAAAAAGCACGTGCCTTAAGACAGATGATCTCGACAGAGCCACCAGGAGAGCGAGTCTCTCGACAGGCTGTCCAGCACGATCTGTTGAGACAGATCTTAATGGTCGCCGTTCCATTGTCTCAGCATGCATAGTTGTAAGGGTCTGAGATGGAATCTGGCAAAAGGAATGATGTCCATCCAGGACACCATGAGTCTGATTACCTATAGTCCAGGTAAGGCGCTACTGCAATACCTTGTGTTCTGGCAATGGCTAGAAAAGCCCCCAAAACCTTTGTAAATATCCTAGGAGCAGTAGCTAGGCCAAACGGAAGAGCTATGAACGGGAAGTGCTGGACCAGAAAAGCAAACCACAGGAACTGAAAATGTTCCCTGTGAATCAGGACGTGAAGGTATGCATCCTTCAGGACTATTGTGGTCATAAACTGTCCTTCCTGAACCAGAGGAAGGATTGACCGTATTGTCTCCATCTTGAAAGAGGGAACACTCAAACTTGTTTAGGCACTTTAGGTCCAGAATTGGATGAAAAGTTCCCTACTTCTTTGGAACCACAAAAAGGTTTGAATAAAACCCCAAACCTCTTTCTGCTGTAGGTACCGGGACAATTACTCCTAGAGAGGAGAGATTCAGTACGCAACCTAAGAAGGCAGCCCTCTTCTCTGGTCTTGTAGACAGACTGGAGATCAGGAATCTGCCCTTGAGCGGATGAGACTTGAATACTATCCTGTATCCTTGAGATACAAACTCCAGGACGCAAGGGATCTGTACATCCTGGAACCAAGCATCTGAAAAAAGAGACAGTCTGCCAGCTACTCGATCCGAACCCGGATCGGGGGCCGCCCCTTCATGCCGATTTGTTCTTGGGGGGCTTCTTAGTCTGTTTGGACTTATTGCAGGAGTGAGCTGGCTTCTAAGTACTCTTGGGCTGCTCGGACTTGGAAGAGGACTGCAGTCGTTGTGACTTGTCAGCACAAAAGGAACGAAAATTACACAGTTGCCGTCCCTTAGGCCTACTCTTCTTATCCTGCAGTAGGAAGGCACCTCTCCCTCCGGTAACCATAGAGATAATAGAGTCCAGCCCTTGACCGAATAAAATATTCCCATTGAAGGGAAGATAAAGGATTCTGGATTTAGAAGTCATATCCACAGACCAAGACTTCAACCAGAGACCCCAGCGGAAGCAGAACCTTCTAATGTAGTATCATCTTAATACTTCCAATGGCAGGGGCACTCACCACCTCCTAGATCCAGACAGCTAACAGTGAAAATGCTCTCCTCAGGAATGATGTTTGCAGCAGGATCTTTGGAAATGAAAGAGACCGCACCAGGTCACGTGGTGAGTAAGACAGTGACTTCCCATGCTATGAAAAAGTGCGCTAAGCTATTATGAGCTGTGCAACACTTCAATAACGAAAGTAAAACCGGTTTGTTTCAAGCCAAAAAACACACAGTCTATGAGCCCAAAAAAACTCTCACATTAAGCAGATAAATCCCCAAGCTGTTTAAATAATCTCCCTGAAGGAGATATTAACCCTTGATCCTATTGAGGTATAAATGAGCCACACTGTAACCTGTATAGCGTTTTAAAGTGTATATATAAAAAACGGTCTTAACCCTCCAGGATCCATGCTGTGGAACAGACACAGCCTCTCAAGTGTGACAGTCTTGCAGCAGCGCTTCAGGCATGGCATGTAACAGCAAGCAGTGAAACTCGTCAACAATGATTGCTCAGAAGCGGTTAGCAACAGTCTGGATGGGTTCGCAGAAAAACTTTCCCTGCATCTCCAGACTATCTTTCATCAATACTTTCACTGATAGGTTGACATGATTACTTAAAACTCCGGTCCTTTCTTGAAGGGAACATACCCATTACAGGACTATCCAAATCTTCTGACACTTCTCTGCCACCTCCTATAGTTACTAAAGGCAAAGAATGACTGGGGGATGGGGAAGTGGGAGGGATTTTTAAGCCTTTGGCTGGGGTGTCTTTGCCTCTTCCTGGTGGCCAGGTGTAATATTTCCCAACAGTAAGGAATTAAGTCGTGGACTCTCCCTTCCTTATGGAAGGAAAAAAAATACAATAAACCCACATTTTAGCTATATTTTTTTCAATGAATCCTGTAGACTATAAGTTATTAAAAGCCAGACCCTTCTCCTCCTGCATTAATGTGTTTTGTTTGTTATATATTTTAGTATTTCTATTTTCCTATAAATCAGTGTGTTTCCCTTGTCATGTAGTAAGAGCTACAGAATCTCTCTGCTTTATAAATAAATGTGAATAATTAATTCAATACTGAATATGATACTGACCTGGAGCCTCGGGAGAGAGGCATTAAATTGTAAAAATAATAAACCAATGATAGAATCAGCTCACACACAACATCTGCCTCCTGAAAAAAAAGAAAGGAAAATATTTAAAACATCAGTAACGCCATGAATGAATTAAGGTGAAGCAGCCATTACTGTATGATTTATCACAAACACTTTTATAATAAAATGTTTATACAAAATGGTTGAAGATTGTTTGCTGGTTAAATATTTATAAATATCCATTAAAAACTAAAACTTTTGTCCAGTTACATAGTGAATAACATTAAAAACAAATTTGTTAGAGCAAGTCATTTATGCATTAGACCCTAGCTTACTATGCACTCCCCCCCCCCCCCCCGCAAATGGATTAAACACAAGTAAAGTTGTGCTTGAGAGTTGCAAACAGATTCTGAAAAGGATATAGCAAGTGATTGGTAGATCCTAATTGGCTCACTAGCCTTGTTCTGCTTCAGGCCTATAATGTTTGAAGTACCAAAGGATGACTGTACCTATGTATTTTTTATCTACTTTGCAGTGGTAAGACATACTGAGCTTTGACTAGTAATAAAACAAAAAGAAAATGTATGCTTACCTGATAAATTTATTTCTTTTTTGAGACGATGAGTCCACGGATCATCTTAATTACTAATGGGATATTCACCTCTTGGTCAGCAGGAGGAGGCAAAGAGCACCACAGCAGAGCTGTTTGAATAGCTCCTCCCTTCCCTCCCACTCCAGTCATTCGACCGAAGTTAGGAAGAGAAAGGAAAAGCCAAGGTGCAGAGGTGTCTGAAGTTTACAATAACCCACAACCTGTCTAAAAAGAACAGGGCGGGCCATGGACTCATCGTGTCAAAAAAGAAATACATTTATCAGGTAAGCATACATTTTCTTTTCTTTTTTTAAGACACGATGAGTCCACGGATCATCTTAATTACTAATGGGATTCAATACCCAAGATAGAGTACACAGATGATATGGGACGGACAAGACAGGGAATCCAAATGGAAGGCACCACTGCTTGAAGAACCTTTCTCCCAAAAGCTGCCTCAGCTGAGGCAAAAGTGTAAAATTTTTAGAACTTTGAAAAAGTGTGAAGAGAGGACCAAGTTGCAGCCTTGCAAATCTGATCCACAGAAGCATCATTTTTGATGCCCACGAGAGCAACAGCCCTCGTGGAATGAGCTGTAACTCTCTCTAGAGGCTGCTGTCCAGCAGTCGCATATGCAAAACGTATGATACTCTTCAGCCAAAAAGAAAGAGAAGTAGCCAAAGCTTTCTATCCCTTACGTTTTACTGAGAAAACCACAACAAAAAAGAAGACTGACACAAGTCCTTAGTCGCTTGCAGGTAAAAAACTTTAAAGCACGGACCACGTCCAAATTGTGTAGAAGTCGTTCCTTCTGAGAAGAAGGACTAGGACACAAAGAAGGAACCACAATCTCCTGATTAATTTTCCGATCAGAAACAACCTTAGGAAGAAATCCTACTTTAGAATGTAAAAATACCTTATCTGAATAGAAAATAAGGTAAGAAGACTCATACTGCAATGTTGAGAGCTCTGACACTCTACGAGCAGAAGAACGGAGCCCCTTAAAGAACTTTGAAAACTAAAATAAGACTCCATGGAGGACTAACTGTTTTGAACCCAGGCCTGATCCTAACCAAGGCCTGACAAAATGATTGTACATCTGGGACATCTGCCAGACGTTTGTGCAACAAACTAGATAAAGCCGAGATTTGACCCCTTAAGGAAGAAGACGATAAACCCTTCTACAAACCTTCTTGGAAAGCAGACAAAAATTCTAGGAATCCTGACTCTACTCTATGAGTAGCCCTAGGATTCACACCAAGAGAGATATTTACGCCAAATCTTATGGTAAATCTTTATAGTTACAGGCTTACAAGCCTGAATCATGGTCTCTATGACAGAGTCAGAAAAACCCCGCTTGGATAAAATTAATCGTTCAATGTCCAAGCAGTCAGCTTCAGAGAAACTAGATTTCGGTGAAGGAATGGTCCTTGATAAGAAGGTCCTACCTCAACGGAAGTCTCCAAGGTGGCAGAGATGACATGTCCACCAGATCCGCATACCAAATCCTGCAAGGCCAAACAGGAGTAACGAGGATCACCGGTGCCCTCTCCTGCTTGATTCGAGCAATGACCCGAGGAAGAAGAGCAAATGGAGGAAACAGGTATGCTAGACTGAAGGTCCAAGGAACTGCCAGAGCATCCATCAGTTCCACCTGGGGGTCCCTGGACCCCGACCCGTATCTCGGGAGCTTGTCATGCTGTTGAGATGCCATGAGATCTAATTCCGGTTGACTCCACTTGAGAATCAATCTGGAGAGCACTTCCGGATGGAGTTCCCACTCCCCCGGATGAAAGGTCTGCCTGCTCAGGAATTCCGCCTCCCAGATGTCCACTCCTGTGCCTCGCCGACGGGCAACAGGAATGGGCCTCCACCCACTGCATTATCTTGGTTACCTCTGTCATCACTAAGGAACTCCTCGTTCCTCCCTGATGATTGATGTAAGTCACTAAAGTTATGGTGACCGACTGGAACCAGATAAACTGGACCGAGGCTAGTTGAGACCAGGCCAGAAGAGCATTGAAGTCCAGGATGTTTATAGGAAGAACAGACCCTGACTGAGTCCAGACTCCCTGAGCCTTCAGAGAGCCCCAGACTGTTCCCCATCCCAGAAAGCTGGCGTCTGTTTTCACGATCACCCCAGATGGCCTGCGGAAGCAGGTTCCCTGGGACAGATGATCCAGAGACAACCACCACTGAAGAAAATCCCTCGTCTCCTACTCCAGTAGTATTCGAGGAGACAAATTGGTATAATCTCTGCTCCATTGCCTGAGCATGCTTAACTGCAAAGGTCTTAGATGGAACTGAGCAAAAGGGATGATGTCCATTACCGCCACCATCAGCCCGATTACCTCCATGCACTGAGCCATTGATGGCCGAGGAGTGGACTGAAAAACTAGACAAGTATTGATAATCATTGATTTCCTGACTTCTGTCAGAAAAATCTTCATTGATAGGGAATCTATTATAGTTCCCAAGAAGGTTACCCTTGTATTTGGGACTAAGGAACTCTTTTCCCAATTTTACCTTCCACCCATGAGATCGCAGGAAGGCTAACACCAAGTCCTTGTGGGATCTGGCTTGTTGTAAGGATGGCGCCTGGAATAAAATGTCGTCCATATAGGATGCCACTGCAATGCCCCGAACCGAAGCACCACCCCCAGCGAACCCAGAACCCTTGTGAAAATTCTGGGAGCTGTGGTAAGACTAAGGGGAAGAGCCAAGAACTGGAAGTGTTTGTCCAGAAAGGCAGCCCTTAGGAACTTGAAATGATCCCTGTGAATGGGAACATGCAGGTACGCATCCTTTAAATCCACTGTTGTCATAAATTGACCCACTTGGATCGAAGGAAGAATGGAACGAATAGCTTCCCTCTTGAAGGACGGTATTCTGAAAGATTTGTTTAGACTCTTGAGATCTAAATTAGGCCTGAAAGTTCCCATCTTTGGGAACCACGAACAGATAGGAATAAAATCCCAGACCCTGTTCCTGATTCGGAACAGGAACTCTCACTCCCAGGTCGGAGAGGTCTTTGATACAGATTTTGTCTGGTCTACAAAGAATCTTGAAAGCAGAAACCTGCCTCTGTTAGGAAAACTTTTGAACTCTAGTCTGTATCCCTGGGACTCTATTTCTATTGCCCCGGATCCTGAACATCTCGGACCCAAGCCTGAGCAAAGGAAGGAAGTCTGCCCTTTACAAGATCCAGTCTCGGATCAGGTGCAGACCCTTCATGCAGACTCCGATGCAATAGCAGGCTTCTTGAATTGTCTCCCTTATTCCAAGACTGATTGGGTCTGATTGGGTATGTTAGATTCTCTTGTCCTGAGGGAGAAGGGGACCCTTACCTCCTGTAATGTCAGAAATTATTTCTGACAAGCCAGTCCCAAACAAGGTCTTCCCCTTGTAAGGAATCTCTAACCGCTTAGACTTAGAGGACATATCCGCATAGACTTAGAGGACATATCCGCAGACCAAGATATTAACCATAAGGCTCTGTGAGCTAGAACAGAGAAGTCTGAATCCTTGCTCCTGGTTTGAAAACTTGAAGGGAAGCATCCGAAATAAAGGAATTAGTCATGCAGAGGAGTTTCTTTCCTAATAATACCAGACAATGCATCAAACCAATATGTCGCCGTACCGGTGACGGCAGCAATGCACCCAACTGGCTGCCATTGTAAGCCCTGGTATATATACTTTTGAGTAACCCCTCTAATTTATTTGCAAGTACAACTATCCTCTATGGGAATAGTAGATCTCTTAGCTAGGGTGGAAACCGCTCCTTCCCCCTGATGGACTGTTTGCCAAGCCTCCTTCACCGCGTTGGCTATGGGGAAAAATGGCCAGGCATACTGGAGCCCTTCAGGGTAACTAGAACCTCCTTTGGTAGCAAACGGAGGCGATCCAGAAAACCACTTCAGTATCAGACAAAGGAATTACCCAGAGGGAGTCTGAGATGTTTTCCTTAAATACTACCGAAGTATCTCCCAATTTCAACTTTAGGGAATAACATTCGGAATAGATACTCTATATGCGAATAAATACATTTCATCAAGCGCTCTCCTTAAAATGATGTGTAAGGGTCTCAAGGCGCTGCTCATTTTATTATGTTAGATTCTCTTTAGAATGTGGGCATCGATCCTGCTCCCTCTCGCATGCTAAGCGAGTGCTCTACCATTTGAGCTAATTCCCTGGCGGGTTCTCGACCTCGGAAGGATAAAAGGCTGAGTTGACCTCGCCGGGGATCGAACCTGCAACCCGTGGGTTACTACAGAGCTCAGCCACAGTGCCTTAGCATGCTGAGCTATCTCATTGCCTTGCAGCATGGGAAAAACAAACAGACAAAGCAACCGATATCGCTAAATACCTTAGAGAAGCGATGTCTTGCTAAGTAACTCAAGATGGAGTTGGTGAAGAAAGCGCAGGGCACTGCACGGGTGGACTGTAATATTTTATGGACACTTAAAGAGAATCCCCTTTTCTTTTCTATAGAAATGTTCTTACAAAAAAGAACAGGGAAATGTATTGTAAAGCCACATTCTCCCTGCAGCATTTCGTTTAATAACATAAATGGATACTTTAAAGCTGATAACCCTGCACTGTAGGGTCTTCTTGAACCATCAGACTGACGTATGGATGATTAATCCCATAAAGGTCTTAACTGATTTTATCCAAAAAAACATATAAAGACTGTTTCTTTAAAATTTAAATTTGAAAACTCTTTTTATTTATTAGGGCATACTACCGAAGTATCTTGTTAACCCCTTTACACTTCAGCATAATCCCGCTGAAGTGCCTGCTAAACCTTCTGTTAAAAACCTGACAGCTGTAGCGCTGTCTCTAAGCACAACACTCTGTATTTCCAGCCTCCTCCGCTAACCGGAAGTGTAAGGGAAGAGGAACCTAAACGCAAACACTAGGATCTACTAGTCCTTCGTTCCGATAACCGAAAGAACTAAATAAACGGTGCGCCACCAAATTGGCGCCACGCAAGCTCCGCCCCTTGTGGGCATTTCAATAGCCCTCTCCCGGTCGCCATTATTATTAAGCTAAACGACCGGGAGCAAAACAGACTGCTTAGCTCCCTTTCCTATGCCTTAGGAAGCTGCTTAGCCTGTATGACCTCTCTAATAGTAAACACCCTCAAACTGAGCTCTCTCTCTGCACAATACAAAAATCAGTCAGTATGAACTCTCCCGGTCGGCTATGAATTTTATAAAACCGCCGGGAGATGAGGGTCACATGTCCCATACAGTCCTAGTGCCTACGTCCAAGCTGTCAAGTGTCCCCTAAAACAACTAGGAGAATGCATCTATGTTAACCCCTTGAAAAGGAGCCCCAATTTGATGAGGTCTGTGTAATAAAAAAAAAAAAAAAAAAAAAAGGGCCCAAACTCTTTCTGAGATTTCCTTGTACCCCCAGAAATAAAGTCAGCACTTACCTCATCTTCTGCCTGGCAGAAAGGCAGACTCCAGGTTTAAGAGGTCCTATCCCTCCCATGGACCTGAGAATGAAGAGAAAGTCCTGAGTTAGAATCTCTCAGGTTTTCCAGAGGCAGGGCAGCAACAATATATGGGAGGCGCAGTGAGAATTATGTCCCACAAGTTCCCATTGCTCTAAAGCCACCAAGGCTCTACTGAAGAGACTGATATGGACTACGGCTACACCCTAGAGCAAAGCAGCACACTCTGGCTCTACTTTAAAAAATAATAAACTCTTTATTGAAGAATCTATACCAACACCTCACTTTACCTCTTCCTATCACTAACGTAGGCAAAGACAATGACTGGAGTGGGAGGGAAGGGAGGAGCTATTTAAACTGCTCTGCTGTGGTGCTCTTTGCCTCCTCCTGCTGACCAGGAGGTGAATATTCCATTAGTAATTAAGATGATCCGTGGAATCATTGTGTCTTAAAGAAATACATGCTCTAACAAACCAGCCCATGTAATTTTTGTATTAGGATTTATCTTCTCTGCAAACTGCCCCTTTTTTCAGTTCTTTTGACAGACTTGCAGTCTAGCCAATCAGTGCCTGCTCCCAGATTACTTCACGTGCACGAGCACAGTGTTATCTATATGAAATATGTGAACTAACACCCTCTAGTGGTGAAAAACTGTTAAAATGCAATCGGAAAGAGGTGGGCTTCGAGGTCTAAGAAATTAGCATATGAACCTCCTAGGTTAAGCTTTCAACTAAGAATACCAAGAGAACAAAGCAAAAATGGTGCTAAAAGTAAATTGGAAAATTGTTTAAAATTACATGCTCTATCTGAATCATGAAAGTTTATTTTGGCCTAGACTGTCCCTTTAACACCTACCAAATTTTTTACCATCTGGTGAAAACATAAATTATGGATAGTAAGATGTCGGAAGCGCCAAAGGCAGGTGCAATGAAACTGATTGCTATCTATATTATGCTTTAATGAGGGTTAATTATTAAAAACAAGGAATAAAAATAGATTAAAATTATAGATTAAAATTATCTAGTGTACAATGAATATAAACTAGAAACAACATATGCAACTGCACAAATATACAAATAGACCGGTGGATCCACCTAGCTAACAGTAAATTACACATATAGGTTAGGTCTAGACCACACGTGTTACTGTGTGACAAAGTGATAAATGTGTCTAAAAAATAAAACGCATTTCGGCCCAAGCCTTGATAAAGGCCCACATAGCTGGGCTGAAACGCGTTTACAAGCAGCTGGTAAGCTCTTTTCCAATCTTCTAACAGAAGTTTGGACAATCTTGTACATTTTAATTTTATTTTTACAGGTTATTATTTATGATGGAGGACTAAGACCAAGAGGACAACCATCTTAGGATTTTCACCATCAGGATCACTACGACACTTCTCGCCACCAGGAAATAAATATACTACACCACGACACTTCTCACCACTAGGAAACAAGTTTGTGTTCTTTTTGTGTTTATACACTTGGATTATAACTTTTAGCAGGATTGTGACACTTATCTTTGGATAATTTTTTGAGACTATTTTTTGACAATTTTTGACACTATTTATGTCACTATTTTTTTGGTTTAATACCACTGTGATATTTGACTATTTTTGGTTTGATACCACTGTGATTTTTTAACAATTTTTGACACATTCTTCAATTTATTTTTATTTTTATTTATTTTTTAGACACATTTATCACTTTGTCACACAGTAACACGTGTGGTCTAGACCTAACCTATAGTTGTAATTTACTGTTAGCTAGGTGGACCCACCAGTCTATTTGTATATTTGTGCAGTTGCATATGTTGTCCACAGCTGCATTCATGACTTTTTGGAAAACAATACCCAAGCTATAGAGGACACTGAATGCAAAAACGGGAGGGTAGAAAGAGGCGGCCCATTCTGAGGGCACCAGGCCTGAAAACTCCTACCCAAACAAAAACCAGCTTCGTCTGAAGCCAAGAAAAAAATAAAAAAAAGGAAAAGGCCCAAGGACACTGACCCGCAGAAGTCCATAACCTTGCTAGAGACCGCAGGACCTAGACTCGACTGAGCCAAACAAGCCTCGGAAAAGAGACACCGTCCTCCAACAGTCGGTCCCACAACAACACACCCCTTACTAGAGAAAGGGCCACAACACCGATTCTGCCAAAAAGGACACAATAAGACATCCATAAGGGACTCCAGAGAATCGCAAAGTGGGGCACAAACGAGCCCCAAGGACACAAAATTAAAACCCTGAAAACCAGGGTCAAGCTAACAAGAACCCAACCATCCAGCAGAAACAAAGGGAGGCAGACCCAAACCCCAGTCTGCACAGCACCCAAGGGATCAAGAATCCTGGAGTCTGAACAGAGAAGATAATCTTACTTAAGTAGAGTGTATCCACACCCTAAAGACAAAAGCTGAAAAGCAGCTCAGAATATCTAAATATTCCGAAACCCTAAGCCTCGCGCTCCAAGCTCATATAGGCGAACATCTGATGTCAACACAACACAAACACTGCACTCTACCGTCATCCAAAGACGACTCCCAAGATGTAGCCCAACCTTCCCACAAGATATGAACGTGGAAGATAAACAGAGCCCCCTAAGAAGGGCTCAGCAAAAACTTGCATAACCCGAGTACTAAATTAGCAGAGCAAACAGATCTCAGATCCTGCTCCAAGCACCAGACCAACCCAGCTTTAGGCATGTTTGATAGACAAGGGGAACAAGGAGATCCCAAACCCCAAGCCCCCTGGGAAATGGAAAATGGAGAGGAGCTCACCCCCTCCAACAGAGCTCGGGTGCCAACCCAATCCGCTCCTCCAAAATTAAGGGCACTCCCACGGAGAACCCCCTAGGACTTGTTATAGAAAAAGCGCAAATAGACCCCCTTAGGAAGTCCTGGCAAAATACCTCTGTCATTGACAACAGGGAGACTTAAATCTCCAACAGTCGGAAGAGAACAAGCCACAGAAAGTTCCGACCTCCTGCCACGCAGGGCAGAAAAACAACCCTCCAGAGAGAGGAAAAACGCCCCACCTCCGAGGACCAGCCAGTACTGAGGTAGTCCAATCATCTCCCCCAAAGGGGAGGGAACGGACAAAAACAGCGCCCATGCCCACAATGACAAGAGAAAGCCGTAGCCTGAATAAAAGTCCAGGACCGAATGACGAATCATCCAGACACAACTGTTGAGTGCAACAGAGAAAAACTCCCTCACCAAAAAGGGAAGCACATTCTGCCCGTAAGTCCCCCACTGAAAACACTGGGTCATCCACAAATTCTATTCCAACAGGATCATAAAATCTCCAGACCATCCAAGAAGGATCCGAGACAAGAATAAAACAAAAAAACAACACTAGATATGTTGTTTAAAAACGAGGTGCGCCTAAAACTACCCGCCCTTCCTTATAAAAAAGGAATAGGGCAGTAGTTCAGATTAATAGAAGAGCAATGTTAATTAGAACAATAATATGAGCTTGCTATAACAATAGCAAATATTGGTTATTATTGTATAAGCACTATAAACATATAATGTATGAGTGCAATACAGTCCCGGATAGAGTCTTTCAGCAGCAGACCAAAGGTATAGCAGATGGGCAGCTCTCTATACAGGTAAAAAGAGATAATGTTGTTGACACAAAAAATTGTTATATTTCATGTTTGGTTATATGTCACAAATAATTTTATTACCAATATTTTTATGATAATGGTTTCTGTGTATTACTCACACCCTCAATAGATAAATATGACCCGCTGTTGGTCAAATAGGATATGAGCTCACGTAACACTTGTGGGTGTGTGATATTCAGAGCCTCTGATTGGCTAGCTGAGGCTTTTAAATAGAACAAGGTATTAGTAGACAATATGTAGCCTGATGAAACGGCGTATTGAGCCGAGAAATGCGTTGTTAAGCAACATTTTTTAAATCTGTTTTAATAAAACTTTTAATATAGCTATACCTTGCTCTTGGATTATTCGCATCACACTCCTTTGGAGTTCGTATTGTGGGGATATCGGTTAGCGTCTCTCCACCTAACCCTCCTACCGGCTGTAGCACACTTTGACACCGGAAGCCGTGATTCCACCAGGAGACGAGCCCCTCTCACAGCTCATTTGCCGCTGGGGAGTCAGCCGAACGGCTCTGAAGTTTCGGCTTGTCTATTATTGCACTAGATGTGCATGCACACTTGTGAGTACCTGATCATTATTATATGATATTGCTTTGCATACCTAGAAGTTGCTGCACCAAGGGCGCCTCTTTTTGTGTCTTTTAGGACTCGACGACATTATCCGAGACAAGAACCCTGTTCTGATTAGTCCACTGGAACGTAAGTTTCACGACATCCAAAAAAGGATCAGGACAAGAACCTGGATCCGGGACCCAAAGCCGTTCTAAAATAAACTATACCCTCAGCGGAGCACAAGACACCCCGTCTGAAGCAGAGCAGACATCACAGGGAATGTGATCCGGGCTAACCCGAAAACCGGGTACAGGACACCCCTAGTAGGAGACAAACTCCCTACCAAAAGGGAGAAAGGCAATGACAAAGTCACGCAGCCACTCTAGAGCCACAGGCAAAATGGACAACACTCCCGAAGTCCACTAAAGGAATATTTACGAGAACAAAGCCAATAAAAAAAAAAAGAGTTCAGAAACAGACTAGTCTCAATAATCCTCTCAGATTATCTTTCCGTAGGCCACACCCAAGAGAGAAGAATGCAAAGCATCCCAAGTCCTGGCGAAAGAACAGAAGCAAAGCTAGCAGTGGAAAGAAGGAGACAACACAGTCTATCGTCCCCAATGTGTAAACGACTAACTCCCGAAAGTGGCAAGAGCTGCAAGGCCCTCAACTTCCTAACTTAAACGGCCAAAATTCGTCAAGAAAAGCAGGACACAGTTCAGACAGCTTTGACCCAAAGGAAGAGAAATATAAACAGGGAACAAATCCTAAAAGGACAAACCCAAGGAAGCCTTGGAAGGCAAGTCCACCAAGAGCTGGCGGAATGAAGGAAACCAACTGGAATGTCACAGCGTATCTCAACGGAGCCCCGGGTGACTAAAATTAAAAAGGCCAATGAGGACTGAATACAATCCCCCATGCCCCTAAGCAAACCAAGGACCATAGTGTCATCTTAGATGCTAGCTGTAACTTAAAACGGAGAACAAGGAAAACAACTCATTAGTGGTGAGAACCACTCGGTGCCCCAGCCAGACCAGCCAGGCACAACGGGTGCCACGTGTCTGATATAGACCTCAAGACAGAAGGCTCTGTACCCAGTCAGGACCAGCCTGAAGCAAAGGGCACCCAGGACTGTCAAAGGCCACACAAGTCACCCCCTAGAAGGGAGAGATAAACAAACAGACAAACCTAGGACGAAAACATGTCCTCACTCTTAAAAAAACCTCCATAGAGGTAACAGAGCGACCAAGAATTGCGAGTATCCATTCCAGAGAAGAAATTTCCAAATTAAATATAATAACAAACATGAGCTTTAAAATCATATAAAATCCATCCTAACCGGATTAACATAAAAGATAGGGCAACTCGCAGGTTATCGTCCAGGTCCAATGGACACCCCCGCAGGACCAGCCCAACAGGGATTCGATAAGAAGATTAATTCATCCCCTTATGTCTAATCATACATGCCATTCGAAGAGGAAGACTGAGAATCCACCAACCCGTTAAGAGTGGGATCCTCCAGCAGCGCTAAAAACATGCCTCAGTTGAACACGAAGGCGCGCCAGTCTATAAAGAAAGGCAAAACTTACCTCCGCCGGGGCAAATGAGGACCCTGGCCCCGAAGGTTGCCCGCCTGAATCTTTAGGGGCAGTCGCTTCTCCAGAAGCCTGAACTGGACCAAGCAATCCAATGCCTGACGAGCCCTGGTTAACACGGACAATATCGTAAACACACTCCTGGGAGCTGTAAATCCGCCAGCCCCAAGGATATGGCCATACGGAACCGTGCTGTAACCTCCAGAGGAAACAAGCCACCTTCCAGAGAAGGATAAGCAGCGTTTGGGTCACCTGCATGTGTAGTAAGGGACGGTTGTAGGGAACGCGCCTCTCGAGAAACAGAATCCCCAGAGGCGGATGGCTCAGTGGACCCCCTAGAATGCCCTCTAAAACGGCATTCGGAACATAACTTATGGGCATGTATCACCCGGGCCAATTCATCATATTCTTTGCAAGAAGTAGAATCTGAATCAGAGACATCAGTCTCCAAAAAAATCAGAATCCTCCATAACTGGGATACTGAAAAAAAATGGACCAATAAGAAAAATATCAACGGCACATTACACCCCCAATGGCTGGGGCACTCACCACCTCCTAGGACCCAGACATCAGTGAACCAGACATTTTTCTGTCGCCACACAGTCAGGAATGTGGAAATGGAGAGCAAAAATGTAACCACGCCCGGTCACAAGGTGTACCGTGCGGTCCATGAAAAAGCGTGCCAGACCGTAAAGGCCGCATCACTTGCCATAGGTTGTTATGTTCTGAAAAAGCCCTGAGCCCAAGTGCCACTACACATTAGCAGACAGAATCACATAACAAACATGATTAAAGACCCCCCTGTTTAATAAGACCCCCCTGTTTAATAACCCCCCTCAGGAGATATTAACCCTTGATTCCAAGATACAAAGGCGCCTCACTGAGACCCTGTATTAAATGTATCCCCAAAAGGATGTAGCCCCTCTCGGATAAACAGTTGTATTACAGTATGATGAAAGTAAAATGAAACGATCTTACCGGAATCTACGCCGTGGAACAGGAACACGGCCCTTCAAGTGTGACAGATAGTAGCATCGCTTCTGACATGGACTTGAGAGAAGAAAGCAGGCAGCGAAACACGTCAACGCTGATTGCTGGTGGAGCTGTTAACATGAGTCAGGATGGTTTCGCAGAAAGACTCTCCCTGCATCTCTGGACTCTAACTTTCATCCAGGCTCTCACTGAGAGGCTGACATGACTACTTAAAACTCCATTCCCATTCCAAAGAGTACTACCCTCCATAAGAGACTATCAAAACTTCTGACACTTCTCTCCCAACCTCCTGGGACGAAAGGCAATAACTGGGGATGGGGGAAGTGGGAGGGGTATTTAAGCCTTTGGCTGGGGTGTCTTTGCCTCCTCCTGGTGGCCAGGTTCTGAATTCCCAAAAGTAATGAATACAGCTGTGCATGAAGAAAATGTAATGCAAAAGTATGTAAACTGGGTGTAAAATGGTAAATGATGCATGATTTTTTTGAGTCAAAATTATTGGAAACCATTTAAACGCGGAATTAGGTAGTTACAAAGGGCCTTTGGGCAATAATAATATGCTCCAACAGATCTAAAACATTTTATTATTGCATTACCATGTCCCATTAATTTTATACACACACACACACATACTAAACACAGAAATGGACTGCACTTTCAAACCAGGTTGGGTACACATTCCATGACCCAGCAAAACGTACATCCCTGGGTGCTCCCCAGCACTCACAGACAGCTGCACAGCTTCCAGTGACTCAGGCAGTTAAACCCACACATACATATGTGTGTGTGTAGACATGGGCATTTGGCAGCTTCGGAAGCAGCTGAATGCGGAGGTAGGCAGCCACTAGTTAATTTCAGCTCTTTTCAGAGCTGGATTTATGCGTGTGTAAATCCATATCTTAGTGGGGTGATCACAAGCATAAAGACGGCTCCAAAAAGAGCCAAAGTCAACATGGGGCTGCCTACTTCCGCATTGCCCATGTCTATATAGAAGATTTTAAAAAGGTTTTTTATTTGTTTTTTTTTTAGACATGAACAAAGCTAAAGATAACTGCAATAATCTGATAGGGTAAAAGCAAAGTTTGCATTGAAACTTTATGCCTTTTTCATATTTATTATTATACGTCATTTACACCCACAAGTAACAAGCACGTAAACTCACTCCTAGCTCAGTGGAGAGGGCTAACACTTTTCCTTTTGCTGTTAGATCCTTGTAGAGTGCTTCTATCTCGGCATGGTACATTTGTGTTCTATCTTCTGTTGTTTGTGTCTCTACTGAAAACAGTATATTGCCAACTCTGAAAAATACAGAACATAAAGAATATCACAAACAGATGAAATAATTATAAAGAGTAAGCTATGAAGAGGCATTACAGGAAATAAATATTATATTCATAAATACTGCTTCCTGGTAGACTAAGTTGTATACTGTGATGATATCTGTTCAAGATGTTGATCTAAAATGTATTACAAATACTAGGTGTCTATTTATTATTAACAGCATGTGACTTATGACAAATGCATTATATGCTATATAAGGAAAGTGGATAGAACCAAGACAACAGTAAAAGGGGAACTTAATGTTTCATACATCCAACATAGCATCAAAGGCTTTAACTATGTTAGATATTTCTGAACTATAGAAGCAAAATTTTTATCTGGTGACAATTAAGTGTTAATATGATTCAATTTCATATTTGTGAACACAACACAGAAATGAAAGGTGTTATAGCTTGATTCAATGATACAATTCCAAATAAGGAACATCCAGATATTAAATATTTCAACTAATGAGTCTATCTTCACTGTTCTCATTTGGAATTATAAATAGAAAAAATGACTACTACTACTCACATCTGTCATAAAAAGAAAAAGGTTTTCCAAAATATTTTGAAAAAAAAAGAAAAAAATAATAATAATCAGAAACCAAAAGCATGTACAAATCCCCAAATCCAGAATTCCAAAATTATTAAAACATTCTCTAAGAATTGAAAGTGATCCATACCTATCTGCCATTAAGAAGACCTACAAAGCATTAACGTTAATTTTATAGTTTACACGAGAATCTCATGCAGGGTATGCTTTAGCCAGAAGCCCATACATTTTGCATATAATGGATTGTACCCCCAGGCTATCGTCTAAATGGTATTTTCCATAATAAAGTTGCGATCTGTGTGTCCATCATTGCCTAATTTAAATCTAAATTAATATTGTAGCCTTTGTTCAGCTGCTCTAAGCTACTAAATTAAAAGTGGAGAAAGAACAACATATGGATATCTGTATCGATATCCTATAGGAGGAGCACCAGAAGATTTCCCAAAAATATTTGCAAAAAATCAATTAGTAATATGTGAATACGGCACCTCAAATTAAGTGCCAAGTATTAATGATTATAAAACAGGACTAAATCTAATGTGATAAAAGTTATTCAATGAGAAATATGTAAAATAATAGTAAAAAAAAGATTAATGATGTGAGCTGAAACACAAGAGAAAAAGTGTAAAAACGTATATCAAAAGTGATACGTTTGTATCAAAGTCAGTAATATATCAATCTTGCAAATGGTTGGACAGTATGTGAAAGGTAATGGTAAAAAACAAAACTCTGGTCCAAAGGCTGCTCCGCTTTGAAACCCCGGTGTGCTGGGCAATCTGTGAAAATTAGAAAAGAAAGGGGCGCCTCATGGTGTATTTCGGAATACACTATGAGGCTCCCCCTTCTTCTTCTCTACTAAATTAAAAGTGTTTATAAAAATTTCATTTTTCCAGGTAGTGGGACTTAATAAGACCGATATGATTTGAATAAGCTGCTCAGTTTGTATAGACGGACGGTATCAGTCAATAAGACATACTGTTTGTTAGTGTCCCTCTAACCTTATCTTGATTTTTCTGAGTTTATATATTATAATATAGAAGACAATAAAACCCCCAAAAACTAAGGTATGTTATTTAAGACCCAAGAGTGGTCTCCTTTGTTCTGTATCTTTCCGATTTATTTCTTTTCAAGGTCCAAAAGTGGTCTCATGTGTCATTTAGTAGATTTATAGATTGTTAGCACACTGCTTGTATATGGTTTTGCTTGGAAACCATTCCTTGAAGAACTAATCGTATACTTGAAAGTTTGTCTTATGTGCATTGCATTATTCTTATCTTATCTTTTACTGTTTCATACTATATGTATGCCTTGAACCAAACCTCAAATAAAAACTATTTATATAAAAAAAAAAAAAAACTATGTTTAGGTTGCATGTATGAGCTGTAATATGACACGCAGATATTGCCTAAATGACATAAGATATTGTTGTTTACACTTCGTCCCATCAGCTCTCCAAACTGTCCCATTTTACAGAACCAAATATGCAAATATTCAGGAATTCAACATTTTCTGGTCCCAAGCAGTTTGGATAAAGGGCTTTGTACCTGTATATGAAAATATTTGCTATTAAATAATTTTCTTCATATTCTGAGTGACAGCTCATGAAGCAGATGATGATTCATTGCCATTGGACGTTATTTAACATTGTACTTTCATTATTTATTTTGCCTGCTTTGCTGTGAAATACCTTGGAAAACTGTGCTTGCCCATGGCTCCCTAAATAGGCTGGAAGTGCTATTTCAAATTGGCAGATTTCAAGGGAGATAAGATAAGAATACTTACCAGGACTTTCAAGCAGTTTATATTCTCAATTGCAAATCCCCCACATTGTGCCATGACACTGTTTAAATATGCATAAAACATTTATTTTATATACAGATCTTTTGCAGTCCAGTTTAATTGCCATTATTAACTATGCATATATTTAATACTACTTTCCTTTAACCCCTTAGTGACCAGAGCACGTTTCCATTTTCTGTCCGTTTGGGACCAAGGCTATTTTTACATTTGTGGTGTTTTTGTTTAGCTGTAATTTTCCTCTTACTCATTTACTGTACCCACACATATTATATACCATTTTTCTCGCCATTAAATTGACTTTCTAAAGATACCATTATTTTCATCATATCTTATAGTTTACTATAAAAAAATGTATAAAATATGAGGAAAAAATGGAAAAAATCAAATTTTTTCTAACTTTGACCCCCAAAATATGTTACACATCAACAACCACCAAAAAACACCCATGCTAAATAGTTTCTAAATTTTGTCCCGAGTTTAGAAATACCCAATGTTTACATGTTCTTTGCAAGTTATAGGGCCATAAATACAAGTAGCACGTTGCTCTTTCCAAACCACTTTTTTCAAAATTAGCTCTAGTTACATTGGGACACTGATATCTTTCAGGAATCCCTGAATATCCCTTGACATGTATATATTTTCTTTTAGTAGACATCCCAAAGTATTGATTTAGGCCCATTTTGGTATATTTCATGCAACCATTTCACCGCCAAATGCGATCAAATAAAAAAATTGTACACTTTTTCACAAATTTTTTCACAATTTTAGGTTTCTCACTGAAATTATTTACAAACAGCTTGTGCAATTATGGCACAAATGGTTGTAAATGCTTCTCTGGGATCCCCTTTGTTCAGAAATAGCAGACATTTGGCTGTGGCGTTGCTTTTTGGTAATTAGAAGGCCGCTAAATGCCACTGCGCACCACACGTGTATTATGCGTAGCAGTGAAGGGGTTAATTAGGGAGCTTGTAGGGTTAATTTTAGCTTTAGTGTAGTGTAGTAGACAACGCCAAGTATTGATCTAGGCCCATTTTTGTATATTTCATGCCACCATTTCACCGCCAAATGCGATCAAATTAATTTTTTTTTTACATTTTTCTCAATTTTAGGTTTCTCACTGAAATTATTTACAAACAACTTATACAATTATTGCACAAATGGTTGTAAATGCTTCTCTGGTATCCCCTTTGTTCAGAAATAGCAGACATATATGTCTTTGGCGTTGCTTTTTGGTAATTAGAAGGCCGCTAAATGCAGCTGCGCACCACATGTGTATTATGCCCAGCAGTGAAGGGGTTAATTAGGGAGCTTGTAGGGAGTATGTAGGGTTAATTTTAGCTTTAGTGCAGTGTAGTAGACAACCCAAAGTATTGATCTAGGCCCATTTTGGTATATGTCATGCCACCAGAGTGGCTCTCTCTGCATCGGATGGCTAAAAACAGTTATTGCAGGATGCCTCAATATCGAGGAATCACTGCAATAACATGAAAGCGGCTGGAAGCAATCAGGATCGCTTCCACAGCTTTCAAAGACCGACGACGTACAGGGTACGTCCTTGGTCATTAACTGCATTTTTTTGCAGGACGTACCCCATACGTCGTTGGTCGTTAAGGGGTTAAATAGCAATCTGTCATTTCGAGAAAGGCATTAAAAGTACCACTAAAAATCGTAGAATTGAATAATTGACAAATACACACTAACAAAGACAATGTAATTGCACATATTTTTATTTGAAGTGAGCAGTAGAATATTTTCTGGCAAATTTCAATGTTAATACGGGGGGGGGTGAAATTGTATCATGTGACAGCCATCCCTCCAGTTTTAACGTTGATCCAATGGAAAAGAAAAGAGAATGTGTAGACAGGGAGAGAAAAAAAAAAAAAAAAAGAGGGCCAGACCAAAGCCAAGCATCAAATGTCTTCATAAGTTTTGTATATATGCATAACATATGCCAAAATATATGTAGACAAAAAGTTTTAAAATCATTTAAAGGGACGGTAAAGTCAAAATTAAACTTTCATGATTCAGACAGAGCATGCAATTTTAAACAGACTTTGAATTTTCTTCTATGATCTAATATTCTTCATTCTCTTGATGTCATTTGTTTGAAAGCAGGTAAGCTGCTGATTGGTGGCAGCAACTCTATGCCTTTTGTTGTTGGCTCATCAGATATATCCAGCTAACTCACAGCAGTGCAGTAATTCTCCTTCAACAAGAGAATGAATCCAAATTGTATAATCAGAAGTACTTTGGAAGTTGTTTAAAATTATATGCTCTATCTGAACCATGGTTTCATGTCCCCTTAAAGTGCCATAAAACAGGTGAGATCTGTGCATATCCTAAAATGGCTAATTGATTAAAAATAGTTTGCATAAAAAAAAATTGTTTCAAAATTGCTGGCACGTATTTTAAAATAATTTTCAAAAATAAGAAAAAAATACTTAATTAGCCATGCTGTCTGGAGCACTGTGCTCCACCCCCCTTATCAGTGTTTAGACACAGGCATTATATTTCAGCCGAGTTCACAGCTTCTAGGCATTCTCCAGCAGATAATCCCTATTCACTTTTGCCTTCTACCAAAACAACAATATATATAGAAACAGCCATAGAAGGAAATGCGTGGAGGATTTAGAGCTTTGCAATTCAGAAACTTAAATAAAAGAGTTAATGGAGAGCACTGCACAATAAATTTGCAGGTAAAGTAATTAAAGTACATATTATTATATTATGCCTCTATCCCAACTTATTTTATGTCCCTTGATGTTTTCATTACAGTTTAGAAGGTTTTGCCAATCAACAGCACTTCAGGCTTCCACTTGTTAAAAAACCTGTGGCATTCATGTCCCTGGTCTTTCCTGTGACCAGTTAGGGACAGATGTAAATAAGTTTGAGCTTTGATCTAGCCAATCACGGTTTAGAATACTGCAGGGTCAAGGCTGTGCATCAATAGTTAAAGGAAAAAAAGTGTAAACAGAAAATGCTTATATATCTTACAGCATTTTATTATTGCACCACTGCTTGCCTTTAACTATAGTCTTGATGCTAATCTTTATGGAAGTCTTGTCTGATATATATATATTTTTTTTAATCAAAACAGTCACAATCTTACTAAGACACACACAGCAGGGCTTCATAACGTGGTATTCAATTTCCATTTCATCAAAATGGCACTAAAGACTGATAATAGCTGTCAATCACTGAGAGCCAAATACATATACATGAAAAAACAAAACTGCTCTCCAGACTTCCCAGCCACTTTCACCAACTGACCAAGGCCACTCATTCTCATTCTGCTGGTCAAGCATTCTCTCCTCTCCTGACAGACTCCACTCTCTCTGCAGATATGTTTTCTATGTTTACATTTAATTGATGGTGATAACACCTCTTTTTATTTGATGCAATTAAATCAACAACATCAAAAAAGGGCCGTCCATGGGAAGCTCCACCAGAAAGGAGGAGCCAACAGTTTTAAATGGGGTCCATAAGAAGGTTTAAAGGGACATTGTACACTAGATTTTTTTCCCCCATACATTTTTTGTAGATGATCCATTTATATAGCCCTTCTGGGGGTGGTTTTGTAAAAATGTATAGTTTTGCTTATATTTAAATAATATTGTGCTGATTTTCAAATCTATACTGATGTCTACAGACTCCTGCTTGCTTCAGTTTGTATAATGGGTTTTTTCATATGCAGGGAAGGGGGGGGAGGGAGGTAGTGTCTGCTTTTCCAGCTTTCTCAGCCCATTTCAGTGGGTGTCTCAGCCTAACCCCATCAACGATAATAAATTGGAAGCCTCTAAGTATATTTTTAAAAGGTTTTATACTGGATTTGTATAGCTGAATCTGTGTATGTCAAGATTTGTAGATATGTCTATTCCATGCACGTATATGAAAATTGGTGTATACTGTTCCTTTAACTTGTGATGCATTAGATACGTTAAAAAAAAATAATAATAATTAAAAAAAAAAAAAAAAAAATAATAGAAAAAAAAAATAGATTAATTTTGCAAGAACCATTATAGGAATGTTAATGAAAAAGGTTACTTTGCAGGACTACAAAAAAATATAATTTGAAGAAAATATAAACAAAGGAAAAAGAAGCATGAAGGGTGAAATCAGAGGATTCCATCAACCCAACAACTTTGGAAAAAGTACATGTGCTGCCCTCATTTAGTTTGTTTTTTTTATGCTGGGACTATCCATTGTAGTTTAGAGGAGAGAATTACAGATGAGTCAATGGGCCTTGAAGTTCAAATGTATGGAATGGAGAGACGTTAGAATTAAGAATAGTGCAGAATATGGAGCAGAGCTTTAATTAAAAAACTTGAGTGAGAAAGAAGCAGCCTGATTCTTTCTCCAACTGGTTATGTGCTACTAACCCAATGGCCATTAATCATCTTCTGTATTATATGTTCTCAATGATTGTGACAGACAAAAATATTAAAAGCTAATGCCTTTTCTGAAACAACAGAACTGCATTAAAATTTTACTAGAAGCTTTTTTGCCATACCCTTGATTCCAAAAATGATCTCACATTTGCTGTGACTGACTCATATGCATCCTGCTTACATGAATATGCTAGGGGAGTCAAACAAACGCAAAAAGGTTTTCAAAGAATATACATTTTCTCAGAAGCATTTTTTGCAAAAAAAATGTAATTCAATTTGAAATGCTGTTACAATTAGCAATTTTTATTTGGTTTGGAGTGTCCCTTTAAATTTTCAACTAAATAATTTATCATTGAACATTACAATAGTAGCTTTGGCCATGCTAAAGTCTTCAGGCTCCGATTTGTTTTTATAGAAAAACAGAAAAATGTTATTAAAAATTTGATGACTTTTCTTCCTAATATAACAAATTAAAATGTATGCTTACCTGATAAATGTCTTTCTTTCC
This sequence comes from Bombina bombina, assembly GCF_027579735.1. Taxonomy (NCBI): domain Eukaryota; kingdom Metazoa; phylum Chordata; class Amphibia; order Anura; family Bombinatoridae; genus Bombina; species Bombina bombina. Next base: position 931,899,983 of record NC_069502.1, on the reverse strand, counting down.
GTATATGGTGAGTCCACGGGATCATCAATTAATGTTGGGAATATCACTCCTGGCCAGCAGGAGGAGGCAAAGAGCACCACAGCTAAGCTGTTAAGTATCTTACAAACCCCAGTCCCATTCGACCCGAAGGAAAATGGAGAAAAGAAATAACACAAGGTGTAAAGGTGCCGGAGGTTAAAGTTAAAAATAACTCTTAAAATAAAGGGCGGGGCCGTGGACTCAGCATATCCGGAAAGAAATAAATTTATCAGGTGAGCATAAATTTTGTTTTCTTTCCTAAGATAAGTCCACGAGATCATCAATTACTGTTGGGAATCAATACCCAAGCCAGAGGACACAGATTATTAGGGAGGGACAAGACAAGGGAACCTAAACAGAAGGCACCACCGCTTGAAGAACCTTCTCTCCCAAAGGAAGCCTCAGCCAAGGCAAAAGTATTGAATTTGGGAAAATTTGGGAAAAGTATGAAGAGAAGACCAAGTCCGCCGCATTGCAAATCTGTTCCACAGAAGCTTCATTCTTGAGAGCCCAAGAAGAAGAAACAGCCCTAGTGAAATGAGCCGTAATTCTCTCAGGAGGCTGTTTTCCAACAGTCTCATAGGCAAAACAAATTATACTTCTCAACCAGAAAGAAAGAGAAGTAGCTGTAGCTTTCTGACCTTATATTTTTCCAGAGAAACAAACAAATCAGGGCAGAAGACTGGCGAAAATCCTTAGGTCGTCTGTAGATAGAACTTCAGAGTACGCACAACATCCAGGTTGTGTAAAATGTTCCTTACGAGAAGAAGGATTAGGACATAGAGAGGGAACAACAATTTCCTAATTAATATTTCTATCCGAAAAAACTTTAGGAAGAAAACCTAACTTAGTACGAAGAACCACCTTATCAGCATGAACGATAAGGAGAATTATACTGCAAAGCTGAGAGTTCCGAGACTCTCCAAGCAAAAGAAATAGCAACAAGAAACAAAACCTTCCAAGATAACAACCTAATATCTATGGAATGCAAAGGCTCAAACTGAGCCTGTTGCAAAACTTTAAAAACAAGGTTAAGGCTCCAAGGATGAGAAACCGACAAACACAGGCCTGATTCTGATCAGTGCCTGACAAAAGGATTGCACGTCTGGCAAATCCGCCAGACGCTTATGTAGCAAGAGATCTGACCCTTCAGCGTACTTGCTGACAAACCCTTCTCCAGACCTTCCTGGAGAAAAGACAAAATCCTAGGAATCCCTGACCCTACTCCAGGAGTAACCCTTGGATTCACATCAATAGAGATATTTACGCCATATTTTATGGTAAATATTCCTAGTAACAGGCTTGCAAGCCTGAATCATGGTCTCAATGACCGACTCGGAAAACCCATGTTTAGCCAGAATTAAGCGTTCAATCTCCAAGCAGTCAGCTTCAGAGAAACAAGATTTGGATGAAGGAAGGGACCCTGAGCCACTGAGGTTATGTTAGGACACCCCCCCTTTTCCCTCCGTATGTTATGTGTCTGTGTATTCTTTTGACTAAGCTGGATTAAAGATCCGCATTTTCAGATTCCAAGTGTGCTGCCTTTTCTTTTTTCACTGAGGTTATGTTGTCCGACTGGATCCTGATAAATCGGGCTAAAGCTATCTGAGGGCCAAGCCATCAGAGCATTGAAAATCGCTCTCGGACTCTAAGATGTTACCCAGGAAGATCTCCGAAAACATGTCCCCTGAGAGAGATTGTTCCTGAGACAGCCACCACGTGAGAGTCTCTTGTTGACTGATCCAGATCTATCCTCTGAGACAGATCCACATAGTCCCCGTTGCATTGTCTGAGCATGAACAGCTGCAGAGCTCTCAAATGGAACCGAGCGAATCGAATTATGTCCATGGACGCAACCATCAGACCAATTATTTCCATACACTGAGCCACTGATGGCCGAACAGCAGACTGGAGAGGCAAGAGGAAAGAATCTTGGATGTTCTGACCTCCATCAGAAATATCTTCATCGATAGAGAATCTATTATGGTCCCTAAGAAAACTACCCTTGTAGCTGGAACACGGGAACTCTTTCCCAGATTCACTTTCAATTTGTGGGAACGTAGAAAAGACAACAAGATCTCTGTATGAGAGTTTGCTTGTTGAAAAGATGGTACCTGAACCAGAATGTCGCCCAGATAGGGCGCCACCTCGCAATTCCCTGAGACAGGATCACTACCAAGAGAGCCCCCAGAACCTTTGAGAAAATTATGGGAGCTGTGGCAAGGCCAAACAGAAGAGCTGCTAAATTGAAAGTGTTTGTCAGAAAGGCAAAATCTCAGAAATTTGTGATGATCCCTGTGAATAGGAACATGAAGGTACGCATCCTTTAGGTCTTGGGTCATCATGAACTGACTCTCTTCGACCAAGTGGAAGAATGAAAGTATGGTTTCCATCTTGAAGGACGGTACTTTGAGAAACTTGTTTAGAAACTTCAAGTCTAGAGTCGGTCAGAAGTTCCCTCTTTTTTGGGACCCACAAACAGATTGGAATAGAACTGTGAGGATTCCACTCAGTGTTTTGCATCTCTCCTTCCATTTCCACATCACATGGTTTTACTTTTCCCTTTACTTAAGGGATCACCTGACATTAAACAGGTGCTTAGTTATTGCAGATAGTACTGATTCACAGTTTGTTTGTTTGTTCCTGCTACTTGAAATTAAGCCTTCATTTCAGACTCCTTTCTTAATCCTTCCTAATTGGATTCATTGCACTTCTGCTATCTGTTTGCAAACGGACATCATTGCTTTGCAAAATTACAAGCTTCATTTATTTCTACTGAAGTAATGAACTAAACCTGTCAGTCTGCCTGGAGTTCAAGCTGTGTGCATTCCCTGCTGCATTAGACAGACAAGCCTGGAAGACTACCTTTGTAAAGTAAGGACTATTTATCTGTTTTAAGCTCACATTACATCTTGAGCTTAACAGCACAGAGTGCTTTGCTTAAATAGAATCTGCTTTCCATTTAACTGCATATATGTCAGGTTAGGAAATGTCCAGAGAAGACCCAAATGCTAGGGCGAACTTAAACAACACCCTTGCACTCTGAGTTTTAATCCAGGACGTGACCCCATGACAACCACCAAAAAACAAAGTACTCATGATATGGAGCAGGGTTAGCCTGTGCCAAAGTATTCATGATATCAGCCAGATAGACTTCTGAATAAGGAACTGGTTTCAGGAAATGTCTTCCACAGAATCAGGAGAGCAGGGATAGTCCACTTATACTCAGACAGAAGAAGGGTAAAACAGGAAACAGTTAATAATGCAGGAGTAGGTCATTTGTTATCAGGCAGTCTGAGGGTTAACACTGTGTAGACAGTCTTTGCAGAGTATGCAACAGGTAATCAGGCAGTTTGAGGGTTAACACTGAGTAGATAGTCTTTGCAGAGTATGCAACAGGTAATCAGGCATGAGGGTAAACACTGTGTAGTCAGAACTTGCAGAATTAACAACATGTAATCAGGTAGTTTGAAGGTTAACACTGTGTTGTCAGAACTTGCAGAGATAGCAACAGGTAAGCTGGTCGTTTGAAGGTTAACACAGATTAATCAGTACTTGCTGAGATTAGCAACAGGATATTAAGCAGTTTGAAGGTTTACACTGAATAAATGTATTTGCAGAGTTTGGAAACAGGTAAACATGCAGATTGAAGGTTTCAGTATTTGAATAGTTTGGCAGTTCACAGAGTAGTCAGTATTTGCAGGGTTTGCAGCAGGTAAACAGGAAGTTTGAAAGTTTCACAAAACAAACAGTACTTGCCTTGTTTGGAGACAGGTAATCAGGAGGTTGAATGTTAATCCAGCATAGTAAGTCCTTGAAGAGATTGGCAACAGAAAAGCAGCAGTTGGAGAGATTCCTCAGCGAATTCCTATCAGAAGCACAAAGTTAAACAAACAAACGGGCACTGGAGAAACAGGAAGCTCAGAATAAAAAGCCTGGTTGTGACATCATCAGGAAGGGGTGGCTCAGACACCTGTTAATCAAGCACACAGAGAGGACTGCAGAGCTTCCCAGCAGCCGAGCGTGACAGTGCCCCCTCCTCAAGGACCCCTCCGGGGGACCTGACTGGGCCTGGCAGGGTATTTCTTGTGAAAAGACTTGACAAGAGCTGGAGCATGAACATGAGAGGCCGGTTCCCAAGATCGTTCAGAGATAGGATAACCCTTCCAATGGACCAGGTAGTACAGCCGATTGCCCCGTAGCTTGGAATCGAGAATCTGGCTGACCTCAAACTCAGAAATGAGCGGCAGAGGATAGCTGTTTTTGACAGTAATCTGATTCAAGGCTCGATAATCAATACAGGGACGAAGACCTCCATCTTTATTTCCCAATGAAGAAAAAACCTGCACCCACAGGTGAAGAGGAAGGACAAATAAATCCTCTGGCTAAGTTGTCCTTTATGTATTCCTCAAGAGAGACATTTTCTTGACGAGAGAGGGGATAGGTCCTTCCCTTAGGTAGAGGAGCCCCTGAATACAATTCAATAGGACAGTCAAATATCCGGTGTGGAGGTAACGTCTCAGCCTCTTTTTTAGAAAACACATCACAAAAGGAATGATAGTAATTGGGCAATGATTCAGGAACTTCCACCATAGCTACGACAGGACAGGATGGTTTAGAGGGATTTTGCAGGCAATGTTTGAAACAGGTAGTTCCCCAGGAAATAAGTTCTCCTTTAGACCATGAGAAAACTGGATCATGAAGCTGCAACCAAGGTAACCCCAGAATCAATGGTATGTGGGGAGAAGAGATGACATCAAAACGAATAATTTCAGAATGAAGTATGCCCACAGTCAAAAGAAGAGGAATGGTAGAATGTTGTATGATACCAGTACCCAGAGGCTGTCCACTGACAGTAGTTACCTTAATTAACTGTTTCCTTGGCTTGAAGAGGAATCCTGAGAGAGTCAGCAAAGTTTGAATCAATGAATACTCCAGCAGCTCCAGAATCGATGAGAGCTTGAGCTTGAAACTTGGTGTTTCCAAAAGAGATAGTTACAGGAACAAAAAGTTTAGAATTGAGGGAAGACATGGGATTCTGGCTTAACTCTGTCCCTCTATCAAAAGTTAAGCCTTGGCTTTTACTGGCCGGATAGGACAGTCCTTCAGTAAATGTCCTTTGGTACCACCAATACAGACATAACCCAAGAGTAGGCCTTCTATGGCGTTCAGCTTCTGACAATTTAATAGCTCCTACTTCCATGGGTTCCACAGACTCAGGAGATTGGGAATTTATTATTAGAAAGACTTGAGGTTCGAGTAGGAGGACGAAAAGAAGATTTAACAAAGGATCTCTCGATTCCTATCTCTCTCCAGAAGGACGTTCAGAATGCCGGGGGCGTCAAGAGTAATACATAAATTGATAAGACCCTCCAATGAATCAGGGAGTTCCCGAAATACAAGTTCATCCTTAAGGCGTTCGCAAAGTCCTTTGCGAAAGGCTGCCCGTAAGGCTCCATGGTTCCAATCAGTTTCTGCGGCTAAAGTCCTGAATTCAATAGCATATTGAGCTACCGAAAGGGATCCCTGTCTCAGATCCAACAATCCTGCCTCTGCAGACCTCCCAGGCTTGTCAAAAACAGAAGAAAAAATGGACACAAATAATTCCACATCCTGTAGTAACGGATCATTCTTCTCTAAAAGAGGGGACACCCAGGCTAGAGCCTTACCCTTCAAGAGGGAAATAATAAAGGTGATTTTGGAAGTAGAATTGGAAAAAACTTGAGGACTGTTTGTGAAGTGTAAACGACACTGATTAAGGAATCCACGGCATTCTTCAGGATTACCGTCATATTTATCTGGAAGTGGGATTCGTGGTATATTCTGTCCAACAGTTTTGAGGTGGATTAAAGGCAGCATTGGTGCTAGTAGCAGTGGCAGCAGGAGTCACCGTCGCTTAAGATGGAGCGGAGAGGTTATGTAGCAGAGCAGTAATCTGGTCAAGCTTGGAATCCAAAGATTGCAAATGAGCAGAATGATTTCCTAGAAGTTGCCCTTGTAGAGCCACAGCCCTGGATAACGCATCAGGTCCATATTATGGCCCGTTTGTACTGTCAGGTTAGGAAATGTCCAGAAGAAGACCCAAATGCTAGGGCGAACTTAAACAACACCCTTGCACTCTGAGTTTAATCCAGGACGTGACCCCACGACAACCTCCAAAAAACAAAGTACTCACTATATGGAGCAGGGTTAGCCTGTGCCAAAGTATTCATGATATCAGCCAGATAGACTTCTGAATAAGGAACTGGTTTCAGGAAATGTCTTCCACAGAATCAGGACGAGCAGGGATAGTCCACTTATACTCAGACAGAAGAAGGGTAAAACAGGAAACAGTTAATAATGCAGGAGTAGGTCATTTGTTATCAGGCAGTCTGAGGGTTAACACTGTGTAGACAGTCTTTGCAGAGTATGCAACAGGTAATCAGGCAGTTTGAGAGTTAACACTGTGTAGACAGTCTTTGCAGAGTATGCAACAGGTAATCAGGCAGTTTGAGGGTTAACACTGTGTAGACAGTCTTTGCAGAGTATGCAACAGGTAATCAGGCAGTTTGAGAGTTAAAACTGTGTAGACAGTCTTTGCAGAGTATGCAACAGGTAATCAGGCAGTTTGAGAGTTAACACTGAGTAGACAGTCTTTGCAGAGTATGCAACAGGTAATCAGGCAGTTTGAGAGTTAACACTGAGTAGACAGTCTTTGCAGAGTATGCAACAGGTAATCAGGCAGTTTGAGAGTTAACACTGAGTAGACAGTCTTTGCAGAGCATGCAACAGGTAATCAGGCAGTTTGAGAGTTAACACTGAGTAGACAGTCTTTGCAGAGCATGCAACAGGTAATCAGGCAGTTTGAGAGTTAACACTGTGTAGACAGTCTTTGCAGAGTATGCAACAGGTAATCAGGCAGTTTGAGAGTTAACACTGTGTAGACAGTCTTTGCAGAGTATGCAACAGGTAACCAGGCAGTTTGAGGGTAAACACTGTATAGTCAGAAATTGCAGAATTAACAACATGTAATCAGGTAGTTTGAAGGTTAACACTGTGTTGTCAGAACTTGCAGAGATGGCAACAGGTAAGCTGGTAGTTTGAAGGTTAACACAGATTAATCAGTACTTGTTGAGATTGGCAACAGGATATTAAGTAGTTTGAAAGTTTACACTGAATAATTGTATTTGCAGAGTTTGGAAACAGGTAAACATGCAGATTGAAGGTTTCACAGAAATAACAGTATTTGAATAGTTTGGCAGTTCACAGAGTAGTCAGTATTTTTGCAGGGTTTGCAGCAGGTAAACAGGAAGTTTGAAAGTTTCACAAAACAAACAGTACTTGCATTGTTTGGAGACAGGTAATCAGGAGGTTGAAGGTTAATCCAGCATAGTAAATCCTTGAAGAGATTGGCAACAGAAAAGCAGCAGTTGGAGAGATTCCTCAGCGAATTCCTATCAGAAGCACAAAGTTAAAACAAACAAACTGGCACTGAGAAACAGGAAGCCCAGAATAAAAAGCCTGGTTGTGACATCATCAGGAAGGGGTGGCTCAGACACCTGTCAATCAAGCACACAGAGAGGACTGCAGAGCTTCCCAGCAGCCGAGCGTGACAATATATATATACAGCCATAACAACTAAAGCTCTACTCTGCTTATACAAAGTTTGTGCTCCTTTCAATTTACTTGCTTATTCACAAGACCTGCTCCGGTGTGCTATTTAAAGAGACAGTACAACTAGAAACATCAAGCTGTTCTCTCTCTTCTTTTTTGTACAAACAACCACTCCTGCATAATCCCTCAAATTAATTGCAGGCAGGTATATAAAGGAAGTTAGTGTTGCTTATTAGTGACCATAAAAGACTTTTATAAGTACTTGCAATTCTACACTGATTCCTATCTGTGAGGCAATAACAGATCTGAGAAATCCAGTGTGCTTTGATTTGCTGTGCTTGCATTAACAGCAACTTACCTAAGTTTATTATATTTCACCTCAGACTGCTGGTCTATGCTGTCATATAGCCCAATTGTCTTGGTGATACAAATATACTTTTTTTTCATCTGCAGTGTGATCCTCCCAAGAGTTGAAACCTAAGTTTTCTCAAGAGTTTTACAAGAACCCTAGACCCTGTTCCTGTACTGGAACTATCACTCCCAGGTCGGAAAGATCCTGAACACTTTCAAGAACACCTCTCTATTTAGCTGGTCTGCAGATAATCTTGAGAGGTGAAACCTGCCCCTGGGAGGAAAAGTCTTGAACTCTAACTTGTACCCTGGGATACGATGTCCACAGCCCAAGGGTCTGGGACATCTCGTATCCATGCTTGAGAGAACTGAGAAAATCTGCCCCCCACTTTATCCGATCCCGGATTGGGGGCAACCCGCCAGCTGCGGGTTTCTTTGAAAGCTTACCCTTGTTCCAAGACTGATTGGACTTCCAAGAAGGTTTACAAATGTTCCTTATGAGAAGAATCATACACCCAAAACTTCACCTCCTCCTTGCACCGCAGGCAAAGAGAATGACTGGAGTTTGTGAGAAGGGAAGTGATACTTAAAGGGACACAGAACCCAATTTTTTTATTTCATGAATCAGATATAGCATGCAATTTAAAGCAACTTTCTAATTTACTCCTATTATCAAATTTTCTTTGTTCTCTTGCTATCTTTTTCTTTGTTCTCTTGCTAATTTTTTTGGTTTAGGACTCTGGACAGCATTTTTTTTAATTAGTGGATAAATTTATCCACCAATCAGCCTAGAACAACCCAGGTTGTTCACCAAAATGGGCCGGCAATCTAAACTTACATTCTTGCATTTCAAATAAAGATACCAAGAGAATGAAGAAAATTTGATAATAGGAGTAAATTGAGAAAGTTGCTTAAAATGTCATGCTCTATCTGAATCACGAAATAAAAAATTTGGGTTCAGTGTCCCTTTAACAGCTTAGCTGTGGTGCTCTTTGCCTCCTCCTGCTGGGCCAGGAGTGATATTCCCAATAGTAATTGATGATCCCGTGGACTCACCATCTCTTAGGAAAGAAATAGTATTTGCTCTTCACAATATTTCACAACAAACACTCTTCCTTAATTATAGGGGGAAAAAATAATTTAAAGCAATAAGTTCAAAAAGGACACACAGCCATGTATTTAGGAATATATTTCATACATTTAAAGATGTATCACCCTACAAAATTATATATATATATATATATATATATATATATATATATATATATATATACACACACACACACAGTGGATATAAACAGTCTACACACCCCTGTTAAAATGTCAGGTTTCTGTGATGTAAAAAAATGAGACAAAGATAAATCATTTCAGAACTTTATCCACCTTTAATGTGACCTATAAACTGTACAACTTGATTGAAAAACAAAACTGAAACTTCTAGGTGGAGGGAAGTAAAATAAAAAACTGAAAATAATATGGTTGCATAAGTGTCCACACCCTCTTATAACTGGGGATGTAGCTGTGTTTAGAATTGAGCAATCACATTCAAAATAATGTTAAATAGGAGTCAGTACACATCTGCCATCATTTAAAGTGCCTCTGATTAACTCCAAATAAAGTTCAGCTGTTCTAGTAGGTCTTTACTGACATTTTCTTAGTCACAACCCACAGCAGAGAGCTTCCAAAGCATCAGAGGGATCTCAATGTTAAAAGGTATAAGTCAGGAGAATGGTACAAAAGAATTTCCAAGGCATTAGATATACCATGGAACACAGTGGAGACAGTCATCATCAATTGGAGAAAATATGGCGCAACAGTGACATTACCAAGAACTGGACGTCCCTCCAAAATTGATGAAAAAACGAGAAGAAAAACTGGTCTGGGAGGCTGCCAAGAGGCCTACAGCACCATTAAAGGAGCTGCAGGAATATCTGCAAGTACTGGCTGCGTGGTGCATGTGACAACAATCGCCCGTATTCTTCATATGTCTGGGCCTATGGGGTAGAGTGGCAAGACGGAAGCCTTTTCTTAAAGAAAGAAAAACATCCAAGCCCAGGTAAATTTGCAAAAACACATCTGAAGTCTCCCAAAAGCATGTTGCAAAAGGTGTTCTGGTTTGATGAAACCAAAGATTAAACTTTTTGGCCATAATTCCAAAAGATATGTTCGGCACAAAAACAACACTGCATATAACCAAAAGAACACCATACCCACAGTGAAGCATTTTGGTGGCAGCATCATGCTTTGGGTGCTGTTTTTCTTCAGCTGGAACTGGGGCCTTAGTCAAGGTAGAGGGAATAATGAACAGTTCCAAATACCAGACAATATTGGCACAAAACCTTCAGGCTTCTGCTAGAAAGCTGAACATGATGAGGAACTTCATCTTTCAGCATGACAATGTCCCAAAGCATACATCCAAATCAACAAAGGAATAGCTTCACCAGAAGAAGGATTAAAGTTTTGGAATGGCCCAGTCAGAGCCCAGACCTCAATCCAATCAAAAATCTGTGGGGTGATCTAAGTGGGCTGTGCACAGAGATGCCCTCGCGTTCTGACAGATTTAGAGTGTTTTTGCAAAGAAGAGTGATCAAATCGTTGCCAAGTCAAGATGTGCCATGCTGAAAAACTCATACCCCAAAAGACTGCGTGCTGTAATATAATCAAAGGGTGCATCAACAAAGTATTAGTTTAAGGGGTGTGCACACTTATTTCAACCATATTATTTTAGTTTTTTATTCTACTTCCCCTCCACCCTAAAAGATTTTAGTTTGTTTTGCAATTGAATTGTACAGTTTATAGGTCACATTAAAGGTGGACAAAAGTTTCTGAAATGATTTATCTTTGTCTCATTTTTTTACATCACAGAAACATGACATTTTAACAGGGGTGTGTAGACTTTTTATATTATATATATATATATATATATATATATATATATATATATCTATATATATATATATATATAGTGTGCATCTATCTATAAATTGTAAAATGCGTGCATCTATTATAGAACACTATTCATGTTGTCTCTCTCATAAATATATAATATTATATATATATACACATACACACATATACCATATACTGTATGTATATATATATATATATATATATATATATACACACACATACCACACATACATACATACTTACTTAATCACCTAAAAATACCTTTAAGAACAATAGATAAAATATGCTGCAGGTATCAGTAAAACAATATTCTGTATTGCTGACCAAAGCAATGCATTGTAACAAAGATGCAAAACTGTACAATTAAAGGGACATGAAACCCCACATTTTTCTTTCATGAGTCAGATAAATAATACAATTTTAAAGAAACATTCCAATTTACTTTTATTATATTTGCTTCATTCTTTAGATATCCTTCGTTGACTGAATGGCAAAGCACCATGGGGAGCCAATCACAAGGCATCTATGTGCAGCCAGCAATCAGCAGCTACTGAGCCTATTTAGGTGTATTTTTCAACAAATTATATCAAGAGATTGAAGCAAATTAGAAAATAGAAGCAAATTGGAAATTGTTTAAATTGCACGTTCTTTCTAAATCATGAAAATGTTTTTGGGGGTTTTTATGTCCCTTTAAGGTCATGTTAAAAACTTTGAACAAGGAAAACAAAATGGACTGCTGAGAAGGGGCTTGCCTCTTAAAAGATAATAAAAAAGAGGTTTCAGATACAAAAATGTATGTTCTTACTTATCTCCTGTTATAGTTATTGTGAATCCATCATATTCTTTCCCTTGATCTTTGAGGCTGGGAACTTTTGTGTTCACTGTGAACCCATCTCGTGTTTTGCTGTTAAACTGCTTTCAAAAAGTAAGATATAAATATTATCAAAACTATTATTTTACGGGATGAACAGTTTTAACTAAATTTCTTATATTTTTATGATCAAAATGTGACTGGTTTACAGATTTAGTAAAACACCAAACCCTTTTAACTGATAACACGGGGGGAGTTAGGTGCACCTATATATCAATAATAAAGAAAAATAATATTAAAAGATTACCGAATTAACACAGAGGTGTGTATTTATAAAAGATAAAAAAGCAGACAATTTTTGTATTAATTAAAGGGACGTGGAACACAAAATTAAAAACTTTCACGATTCAGGTAAAGAAAAAAAAAAATCTAAAAAATCATTCCGATTTACTTCTAATATAAAATTGACTTTGTTCTCTTGATATCCATTGTTTAACAGCATGCCAACGTAGCCTTGTGAGAATGTGTGTGCTTGAAGCACTGTACGGCAGCGGTTTTGTAACAAGTTTATCATTTGTTGCAAACACTGCTGCAACACTGCAGCCATACAGTTCTTCAGACGCAAAGCAAGCATTCTCCTCAGCCTACCAACCTGCTTTTGCAACAGACACCTATAGAACAAAGTCAATTTGATAAGAGAAGCAAAGTGGATTTTTTTCCCTCTCAAATTCCTTGCTCTGTCAGAATCATGAAAGTTTAAATGGGTGCGTTTTAGGTCCCATTAAGGTTTTTACAGCAAATTAAATATATGAAAAATGCAATATTAAAGGGACATTAAAGTAATTTTATGTCTAAATACTTTAAAAAAAAATAATCAATGTGTTGCATAATACATTTTAAAAATATTTAAGACTGTCATTCTATTAGCAACATTTGCATTGTTTAGTAGTCCAGGTACACAACCCTTAGAAATTTCTCTTGTGTTTTAATTTATGTCCTCAGTTGTGGCCAATTATGACCAGATATAAATTGTTAATGCACATAGCCCACCAAGTAATCCCTGTGCAACATGCATGAGGGCCAGGGCTTCTGAATTCACAAAAATACAGGCTCTAGGGCCGTGGAAAAAAGTAATATTAACACATAAAGTAATCTTAATACTGTGTTAGCATAATCCAATCCATATGAAGAGGTAGAGATCTCCTAAAGACTAAATTGTAAGTGGTGACACCCACATTAAATTATATCACATCTCTTTATTTTTTTTTGTTAAGTACTGAAACTTATAATACCATGTTCAGAAAATGTTCCGTTTTCAACAAATCCGGTTTTTTAAACAACTTTCCAATTTACTTGTATTATCCAATTTGCTTCATTCTCTTGGCATCCTTTGTTGGAGGAACAGTAATGCAATAATGGGAGTTCCCTGACACATTAGGCATAGCTAATGAAAGGAGGCATATCTGTGAAGTCACCAATTAGCAGCTAGATCTTAATAGCGCATTGCTTTTTCTAAACCCCACCCAGTTATGATTTTAAGCAAAGGATACCAAAAGAATGAAGCAAATTGGATGACACAAGTAAATTTGAAATTTGTTTAAAATGGGATGCTCTATCTGAATCACAAAAGTTTTTTTTGAGTTTACTGTAAAAAAAAAAGTTATTGCTGTAGAGCGTAAACCTGACACTTGCTAACCAAATATCGCGACCACAATTAACTACTTCTCCCCAACGAAGTCAATGGAAAGTGCAAAATGAAAAAAAATCAAACACCTATGCACGCGTGCTAACCAGACAGTAGTTATTAATAGTTCACATTCCAATGTTCTTCACATACAGCACAATGTACTTTTTAATTGTAAATATAAATATATATATATATATATATATATATATACATACATACACAGTTATACCTCTATATATATTCCGATAATATTTTAAAATACATATTAACACACACACTACATATATATATATATATATATATATATATATATATATATATATATATATATACACACACATACATACCACACAGCTATACCTCTATATATATTCCGATATTTAAATACATATGAACACACACATATATATATATATATATATATATTTTTTTTATTTATTTATATTTATACATACATACACAGAATAAGCCATGGGTCCTGTAGCAACATGACTCTATTAAATACAGTAGCATTTCATAATCAACAATGCAAATGAGTAGATTTTTCTGACAAATTTCAAATTTGCTTTCATTCTCCTTCCCCTGTATCATGTGACAGCCATCAGCCAAATACAAAATGCTTATACCTATACTGTGAATTCTTCTACATGCTCAGTGCCTCAGAAAGCATGCATATAAAAAGATTGTGAAATTAAATGGATTCTTTTTATTTATTTTTTGTAAATTGCATACTCTGAATCATGAAAGATTAATTTTAACTTTAGTGTCCCTTTAAACCATCCAAAGGATTTCAAATGCAGAGATGATAGAAAGGACCAATCACAACGATTCTTTTTAATAACCAATTGAACATATTTGACCGATATATTCAGAAAAATAGAGAGTAATTGCACTCAGACTCCATCAGATAAGGCGTTGAGACAGACATGAATCAGACAAATTATTAATATATATATTTACATTGACAGATTAAATATACTGGGGACAAGAAGTAACTTTAAAGTCTAGCTTGTTAAAAGATCATAAAACATTACTGATGTAAATAAAAGAGTATGTACAGTTTTTGTATTATGAAAGCTTACCTTCATTATAGGCAAAAGATCTTCAACTTCATGAACATTTTCTAGTGCTTCTTTAACTTCTGAAAGTCCCTTTGGATTATTGGCTCTAAAAGAGAAATGTAAAACTAGGGAAATTAACAAAAAGCAAAATTTGCCTATTAAGTCTGTATATGTGTGAGGTGTCGTGGGTCACAATTCAGCCAACTTATTGCAATAAAGTATATTTTAGGGGCTTGCTGGCAATAAAGGGAAGAAAATAAAATGGACATAAAGAAGTAACAATAAAAATGGTCCAATGTGCTAAAGTATTGTATTATTGCACTATTGCTTGAATAGGACTATATGTTTAGCCATCGGATCAGAAAGGGGCTGAAAACAAAGTCAGCTTTCACAAACAATGCATTACTGCTCCTGAGCTGAACAAGAACTCATGAGCCAATCAAAAGTAATATATGTTCATAGCCACCAAACACTGGCCATGTTCAGCTCTCGACTGGCAGACCTGTTTAACTACTTTACGTAGGCTAAACACAATTTTGTTTAAGCAAAAGTTGAGTAATAAAATACTCTAGCATACAACAGAGTATTATGTAAATACCAAATATCTGTATATTTGAGTTACTGACATAAGTAATGCCACACTTTATTCAGCAGCAAACTAAATAAACATCAATGAAAAAGTTTATTATATTCTAATTATATGTTGTATGAATTAATTATGAGTTTAAAAAAATAATATTTACCCATGATATACAATGATCCGATCCTTTATAAAGCCAAGTATCTTTTTAAAATATTCCAGATATCTCATATTAATAACCTGGCCTCTAGGAAAAGAAAAACAAAACAAACAACTACAGATGACAAAAACAAATAGTTTTATATTGTAAGCACAATAATTAAAAGGGACATTAAATATTAAATAAATGCTAGAACGAATGATGTATCCAAAGCAAAGACTAGCTTGAGAATAAAATGCAGATGCATTTGTTTTAACTTATATTAGATGTTTAAATATTAAACAAAAACATAATTTATGCTTACCTGATAAATTCCTTTCTCCTGTAGTGTAGTCAGTCCACGGGTCATCCATTACTTATGGGATATTAACTCCTCCCCCAACAGGAAGTGCAAGAGGATCACCCAAGCAGAGCTGCTATATAGCTCCTCCCCTCTACGTCACACCCAGTCATTCGACCGAAAACCAAACGAGAAAGGAGAAACTATAGGGTGCAGTGGTGACTGGAGTATAATTTAAAATTTAGACCTGCCATAAAAAACAGGGCGGGCCGTGGACTGACTACACTACAGGAGAAAGGAATTTATCAGGTAAGCATAAATTATGTTTTCTCCTGTTAAGTGTAGTCAGTCCACGGGTCATCCATTACTTATGGGATACCAATACCAAAGCTAAAGTACACGGATGAACGGGAGGGACAGGCAGGATCTTTATACGGAAGGAACCACTGCCTGAAGAACCCTTTCTCCCAAAAACAGCCTCCGAAGAAGCAAAAGTGTCAAATTTATAAAATTTGGAAAAAGTATGAAGAGAAGACCAAGTTGCAGCCTTGCAAATCTGTTCAACAGAGGCCTCATTCTTAAAGGCCCAAGTGGAAGCCACAGCTCTAGTAGAATGAGCTGTAATCCTTTCAGGAGGTTGCTGTCCAGCAGTCTCATAGGCTAAACGTATTATGCTACGAAGCCAAAAAGAGAGAGAGGTAGCAGATGCTTTTTGACCTCTCCTCTGTCCAGAATAAACGACAAACAGGGAAAGAAGTTTGGCGAAAATCTTTAGTTGCCTGTAAATAAAATTTCAGGGCACGGACTACGTCTAGATTGTGCAGAAGTCGTTCCTTCTTTGAAGAAGGGTTAGGGCACAATGATGGAACAACAATCTCTTGATTGATATTCTTGTTAGTGACTACCTTAGGTAAGAACCCAGGTTTAGTACGCAGAACTACCTTATCTGAATGAAAAATCAGATGAGGAGAATCACAATGTAAGGCTGATAACTCAGAGACTCTACAAGCCGAGGAAATAGCCATTAAAAACAGAACTTTCCAAGATAACAGCTTGATATCAATGGAATGAAGGGGTTCAAACGGAACACCCTGTAAAACGTTAAGAACTAAGTTTAAGCTCCACGGTGGAGCTACAGTCTTAAACACAGGCTTAATCCTAGCCAAAGCCTGACAAAAAGCCTGAACGTCTGGAACTTCTGACAGACGTTTGTGTAAAAGGATGGACAGAGCTGAGATCTGTCCCTTTAAAAGAACTTGCAGATAAACCCTTTTCTAAACCTTCTTGTAGAAAAGACAATATCCTAGGAATCCTAACCTTACTCCATGAGTAACTCTTGGATTCGCACCAGTGTAAGTATTTACGCCATATCTTATGGTAAATTTTCCTGGTAACAGGTTTCCTAGCCTGTATTAAGGTATCAATCACTGACTCCGAAAATCCACGCTTTGATAAAATCAAGCGTTCAATTTCCATGCAGTCAGCTTCAGAGAAATTAGATTTTGATGTTTGAAAGGACCCTGAATTAGAAGGTCCTATCTCAGAGGCAGAGACCAAGGTGGACAGGACGACATGTCCACTAGAACTGCATACCAGGTCCTGCGTGGCCACGCAGGCGCTATTAGAATCACCGATGCTTTCTCCTGTTTGATCCTGGCAATCAAACGAGGAAGCATCGGGAAGGGTGGAAACACATAAGCCATCCTGAAGATCCAAGGTGCTGTCAAAGCATCTATCAGGACCGCTCCCGGGTCCCTGGACCTGGACCCGTAATGAGGAAGCTTGGCGTTCTGGCGAGACGCCATGAGATCCATATCTGGTTTGCCCCAACGTCGAAGTATTTGGGCAAAGACCTCCGGATGAAGTTCCCACTCCCCCGGATAAAAAGTCTGGCGACTTAGGAAATCCGCCTCCCAGTTCTCCACGCCTGGGATGTGGATCGCTGACAGGTGGCAAGAGTGAGACTCTGCCCAGCGAATTATCTTTGATACTTCCATCATCACTAGGGAACTCCTTGTCCCTCCCTGATGGTTGATGTAAGCCACAGTCGTGATGTTGTCCGACTGAAACCTGATGAACCTCAGAGTTGCTAACTGAGGCCAAGCCAGAAGGGCATTGAGAACTGCTCTCAATTCCAGAATGTTTATTGGAAGGAGACTCTCCTCTTGAGTCCATGATCCCTGAGCCTTCAGGGAATTCCAGACAGCGCCCCAACCTAGTAGGCTGGCGTCTGTTGTTACAATTGTCCAGTCTGGCCTGCTGAAGGGCATCCCCCTGGACAGATGTGGCCGAGAAAGCCACCATAGAAGAGAATCTCTGGTCTCTTGATCCAGATTCAGCATAGGGGACAAATCTGAGTAATCCCCATTCCACTGACTTAGCATGCACAATTGCAGCGGTCTGAGATGTAGGCGTGCAAAAGGAACTATGTCCATTGCCGCTACCATTAAGCCGAATACCTCCATGCATTGAGCCACTAACGGGTGTTGAATGGAATGAAGGACACGGCAAGCATTTAGAAGTTTTGTTAACCTGTCCTCTGTCAGGTAAATTTTCATTTCTACAGAATCTATAAGAGTCCCCAAGAAGGGAACTCTTGTGAGTGGTAAGAGAGAACTCTTCTCTTCGTTCACTTTCCATCCATGCGACCTTAGAAATGCCAGTACTAACTCTGTATGAGACTTGGCAGTTTGGAAGTTTGACGCTTGAATCAGAATGTCGTCTAGGTACGGAGCTACCGATATTCCTCGCGGTCTTAGTACCGCCAGAAGAGAGCCCAGAACCTTTGTAAAGATTCTTGGAGCCGTAGCCAACCCGAAGGGAAGAGCTACAAACTGGTAATGCCTGTCTAGGAAGGCAAACCTTAGATACCGGAAATGTTCTTTGTGAATCGGTATGTGAAGGTAGGCATCCTTTAAATCCACTGTGGTCATGTACTGACCTCTTTGGATCATGGGTAAGATTGTCCGAATAGTTTTCCATTTTGAACGATGGAACTCTTAGGAATTTGTTTAGGATCTTTAAATCCAATATTGGTCTGAAGGGTTCCCTCTTTTTTGGGAACCACAAACAGATTTGAGTAAAACCCTTGTCCGTGTTCCGACCGCGGAACTGGGTGGATCACTCCCATTAGTAAAAGGTCTTGTACACAGCGTAGAAACGCCTCTTTCTTTATCTGGTTTGTTGACAACCTTGAAAGGTGAAATCTCCCTTGTGGAGGAGAAGCTTGAAGTCCAGAAGATATCCCTGAGATATGATCTCCAACGCCCAGGGATCCTGGACATCTCTTGCCCAAGCCTGGGCGAAGAGAGAGAGTCTGCCCCCCACTAGATCCGTTTCCGGATCGGGGGCCCTCACTTCATGCTGTCTTAGGGGCAGCAGCAGGTTTTCTGGCCTGCTTGCCCTTGTTCCAGGTCTGGTTAGGTTTCCAGCCTTGTCTGTAGCGAGCAACAGCTCCTTCCTGTTTTGGAGCAGAGGAAGTTGATGCTGCTCCTGCCTTGAAGTTACGAAAGGCACGAAAATTAGACTGTCAAGCCCTTGGTTTGGCTCTGTCTTGAGGCAGGGCATGGCCTTAACCTCCCGTAATATCAGCGATAATTTCTTTCAAACCGGGCCCGAATAATGTCTGCCCCTTGAAAGGTATGTTAAGCAATTTAGATTTAGAAGTTACATCAGCTGACCCAGGATTTTAGCCACAGCGCTCTGCGCGCCTGAATGGCGAATCCGGAATTCTTAGCCGTAAGTTTAGTTAAATGTACTACGGCATCAGAAATAAATGAATTAGCTAGCTTAAGGGTTTTAAGCTTGTGTGTAATCTCATCTAATGGAGCTGAGTCAAGGGTCTCTTCCAGAGACTCAAACCAAAATGCTGCCGCAGCCGTGACAGGCGAAATGCATGCAAGGGGTTGCAATATAAAACCTTGTTGAACAAACATTTTCTTAAGGTAACCCTCTAACTTTTTATCCATTGGATCTGAAAAGACACAGCTATCCTCCACCGGGATAGTGGTACGCTTAGCTAAAGTAGAAACTGCTCCCTCCACCTTAGGGGACCGTTTGCCATAAGTCCCGTGTGGTGGCGTCTATTGGAAACATTTTTCTGAATATAGGAGGGGGTGAGAAAGGCACACCGGGTCTATCCCACTCCTTAGTAACAATTTCAGTAAGTCTCTTAGGTATAGGAAAAACGTCAGTACTCGTCGGTACCCCGCAAAATATTTATCCAACCTACACATTTTCTCTGGGAT
Source organism: Bombina bombina (assembly GCF_027579735.1). Lineage (NCBI taxonomy): Eukaryota > Metazoa > Chordata > Amphibia > Anura > Bombinatoridae > Bombina > Bombina bombina. The sequence goes on along the minus strand of NC_069502.1, from coordinate 931,880,285 downwards.
TGCAACTGTGTTACAATCATTCAGAGCCGCTAACACCTCCCTAGTAATACACGGAGGTTTTCCAGCTTAAACTTAAAATTTGAAATGTCTGAATCCAGTTTATTTGGATCAGATCCGTCACCCGCAGAATGAAGCTCTCCGTCCTCATGTTCTGCAAATTGTGACGCAGTATCAAACATGGCCCTAGCATTATCAGCGCACTCTGTTCTCACCCCAGAGTGATCTCGTTTACCCCTAAGTTCTGGCAATTTAGACAAAACTTCAGTCATAACATTAGCCATGTCTTGTAAAGTGATTTGTAATGGCCGCCCTGATGTACTTGGCGTTACAAGTATCACGCACCTCCTGAGCGGGAGATGCAGGTACTGACACGTGAGGCAAGTTAGTCGGCATAACTTCCCCCTCGTTGTCTGGTGAATGATGCTTAACATGTACAGATTGGCTTTTATTTAAAGTAGCATCAATGCAATTAGTACATAAATTTCTATTGGGCTCCACCTTGGCTTTTGAACATATTGCACAAAGAGATTCCTCTGTGTCAGACATGTTTAAACAAACTAGCAATTAGACTAGCAAGCTTGGAAATACTTTTCAACTGAATTTACAAGCAATATGCAAAACGTTACTGTGCCTTTAAGAAGCACACAAAAAAAACTGTCACAGTTGAATAACAATGAACCGGATTAGTTATAGAAACCAAATTTTCACAGTAAATGCATAAATTTAGCAAAGGATTGCACTCATTAGCAATGGATGATTAACCCTTAATATCAGAAAAACGGATAACAATTGAAAATATAAGCGTTTTTATCACAGTCAAAGCACAGTCTCACAGGTCTGCTGTGAGTGATTACCTCCCTCAAAACTAGTTTTGAAGACCCCTGAGCTCTGTAGAGACGTCCTGGATCATGCAGGGAGAAGAAGGCAGACTGTGACTGAATTTCTAATGGGTAGTAAAAGCGCCAAAATAGGCCCCTCCCACTCACAATACAACAGTGAGGGAAGCTCAGTAAACTGTTTTAATTCAAAACAAACGACAGCCATGTGGAAAATAACGCCCAAAACAATTTTTCACCAAGTACCTCAGATAATTAAACGATTTAACATGCCAGCAAACATTTAAAATCTAATTTATGAAATGTCATTAAAAGCCTGCTGCTAGTCGCTCACACTGCAAGTTAGGCTAAAAGTTATATGCATACAGTATTTTCCCAGTGAAGTGCCATTCCCCAGAAATACTTAAGTGTAAACATACATACATATCAGCCTGATACCAGTTGCTACTACTGCATTTAAGGCTGTACTTACATTATATCGGTATTAGCAGTATTTTCTCAGTCAATTCCATTCCTTAGAAAATAATATACTGCAACATACCTCTTTGCAGGTGAACCTGCCCACTGTCCCCTGTTCTGAAGTTACCTCACTCCTCAGAATGGCAGAGAACAGCAAATGGATCTTAGTTACGTCCGCTAAGATCATACACAAAACTCAGGTAGATTCTTCTTCAAATGCTGCCTGAGAAAAAAACAACACACTTCGGTGCCGTTTAAAATAACAAACTTTTGATTGAAGATATAAAAACTAAGTTTAATAACCACAGTCCTCTCACACATCCTATCTATTAGTTGGGTGCAAGAGAATGACTGGGTGTGACGTAGAGGGGAGGAGCTATATAGCAGCTCTGCTTGGGTGATCCTCTTGCACTTCCTGTTGGGGAGGAGTTAATATCCCATAAGTAATGGATGACCCGTGGACTGACTACACTTAACAGGAGAAATAAGTCTAAGGTATTGTTCATAAAGCAATGTGTGCCCACCAGGTTTACGCATCTGTAGGGTTAATTAACTACAGTTGTTAATTGGTCACTACAGAGTGAAACAAGATCTGGAAAACTTACAATAATTTAAACTAAAATTACAGGAAAATGGGGACAAAATAATAAAGTATTTATCAATGTGTATTTAAAAAGGGACAGTAAATACCTTGCAATTATAAGATATCCTGTTGTGTTGCTGTAGAATAACATATCAGACAAGTCTTAATGTTTTAAAACAAATTAACATCCTTTTCACTGCAGTTATTTTTCAATAGCCAAAACCCACTATTTGCCTTATTTGGAGAAGCCAATCTGGGGTTCAGTCAACAGACAACAGGCTAGCCACCATCATAAAGCAGCTATCTGATAAAGCCAATTAGGGACTGATATGTAGCAGGGTTAGCCTTGAAAAGTCAGTGGGATTAATTTCAAGTTCTGCAAATTAGAAATTACTCCGCTTTCAGAGCTAAATGACATGAAAAGGGAACAAAAACAATGACATTTTTATGCATTCATCTAAACATTATGTATAAAAATCTGAAGGTGTTTACTGCCCCTTTAAGTTTTAAAGTGTTTAAACCCTCTTTAACAGTACCATTATATAACGATATACTGTCAGTTTTAAAACGAAATCATGAGCAAAAAAATATTCACAATACGATATCGCTTGTACTTTCAAGGATACACATATTTTTGCTATTTTGTCAACTTTCAAATTTCACTGCACTGATAATTACAACAGCAAAAGCATAAAAAGCTGTACACAAGAAAATAAGTTGTTTACCTAATCAATTAATATGATTGTTAAATCCTCGGATAAGGCTTTGAGCTGGCATCTGATCTAACCAAAGAACAGGTTGGTCTGGGTCAGAAATCCTGAAAAACATAACATCTCGGTTTTATTCCCATGACATTTAAAATGGAACAAGAACATGTGGGAATGTCTTTCATAGTTCTAGTATGTATTTATTTGAAATAATAGGGCACTAAATTTTATAAATATACATACAACACATAGGGCTAGATTACGAGTGGAGCGAAAATTTGCGCTACTGCTCGCGCGTTAACTTTGCTAAAAGTAAGCGCTTTTTTTTTTTGAACGAGTTTTAAAAGTTGAAAATAAAAAAGTTTGCGCATGAAAACTATCCCAACGTGCACAAAAAGTGGAACTTCAAATATCGCGCTCGGGCTAACGTATTCCCCCGCAGACTCCAATACAGCACAAAAAGTGGGAAAAACAACACCCATACTTGTGCGCAAACCCAATCACGTTTAATCAACTGCGTAAACCTGATATGAAATATGAATATTTCACATTCCAATGTTAAAGCTCTTTACAATACTTTTTTTTTCTTTAAACACCTGGGACCTCATATCTTTAAGCCCTAATAACTCTTTTATGCAATATTTTTTTAATAATCTTTTAGCAGACAGTGCTGTGTGTAACTGTACTGTTAAATGTATTTTTTTATATGTTTTTGTGCCACTTTTTTGTCTCACGCAACCGTTAACCAGAACTCTGAAGTTGTGCTACCCCGATGTGCATGAAATTCAATTGTGCTCAAGTGAACGAGTTTACTTTCAACTCGTAATATACGTGCAAAGAGAATCAATAAACCCCTTATTGCGCGTGCGCAACAGTTAGCACGCCACTCGTAATCTAACCCAAATTATACACTTCATTTTCAGCACTAATTCTCAGAAAGGCATTAGTACATTTAAATAAGAAATACAGAGATCACAGCATGTGTTTTTTTTATACAAACACATTAAATGGACATCAATGTACTGCCAACCCCGAGACAAAATTATTGGTGATCATGATGCTCCCCTGATTGACTCTGCAGCTGTGTCCAGTTTAGGAATTGTAGTGCATTGCTGATCTGGAGCAGACTATGGGCTAGTGATCAAAGATTCTCCTCCTTGGAGAGAAATTGTAGTGCAGGCTTCACAGAGGCTGAACTTACTGAATGACCAAAAAAAAGGGCGGAACTCTCCAGCACTACAAAATCTCTCATCTCTATATCTAAAGGAGAGACAACCCCAGTGAAATATAGCACTGCATGATATTAGAGTTTTGTCACACTTAGGGCTTTGCATTTTAAATTATTTTACACTTTAGATTGGGTCCTTTCAGTATTATTACATTTAAACTTTGCACTATTTTCTATTTTAATATATTTACATATTAACCCAGCAGTGATTTTACAAATTCTCATGTTTAAAAGTTTTAGTGTAAATTTATCAAATAAGGATCATAGTTTTGTATATTTCTGTGTATCTTTTACAACTTACATTGAAGTTGGTATTTTCTCTATAGTAAAATAAAACACAGCTTCAGAAAGTAGGAAGGACAGGTGTGTTCCCTGTGTTGAATGGGGTAGTTCCCAAGGTATGACTGAAGCTCTCTCACAAGTCTTGTGAAATGCTGTGGCATTTTAAACAAGCTAGTCTCACTGATTTTTCTTGCCAGCTGTATGCATGTAAGGTTTGCTCAAAATTCACAATACACATTTAAAATTACAGAAACGTAAAATATACTTAAACTATAGGCAAACACAGGTTAAATTGAAGTCAAAACATTTCAGACTAATTTGTAATTGATGCAAACTGAGCCTTTATATAAGCCCCAGATGTTTTCCAGTTACCTTCTACTTCCCTGTGAAATTCTGTATTCCAGAGAAATGTCAGAAAAAAAAAATCTACTACTCATTTGAAGCTCAAAGTGCTACTGCATTGTCTTTTTAAGCATACATTTGTTGTTTACGCAAATCTGCTGTATTTACTGTTTTTTTTAAAAGGTATAATCTGCTCCACATTTTTTATTGTTTAAAAAGATAGATAATCCCTTTATTACCCATTCCCTAGTTTTGCATAACCAACACAGTTATTTTAATATACTTTTCACCTCTGTGATTACCTTGTATGTAAGCCTCTGCAGAGTGCCTCCTTATTTCAGTTCTTTTGACAGATTTGTATTTTAGCTAATCTATATGACACACATGAACTAACGCCCTCTAGTTATGAAAAACTGTCATATGCATTGAAATAAGAGGCGGCTTTCAAGGGCTTAGAAATTAGGATATGAGCCTACCTAGGTTTAGCTTTCAACTAAGAATACCAAGAGAACAAAGCAAATTTAATGATAAAAGTGAATTGGAAAGTTGTTTTAAATTGCATGGCCTATCGGAATCATGAAAGTTTAATTTTGACTAAACTGTTCCTTTAAAATTGTGTGCTCTTTCTGAATCATGAAAGTTTAATTTTTACTTGAGTGTCCCCTTAAATAGCCATCCAACAATGGCCTCCTTAATGCTGATTAGAGAAAAAAAACAGCTTGCTTTATTCACAAGCATAACCTCTATAAGGTGCTCACACTTTTTTTTTTATCTGGTGATTGGTGCCACCAAGTTGAAATCTAACTTTCATTACATTCCCGTGCTGACCTGTTTGCACATGTGCAGAAACTCTCCTTTAGATACATGCAGTGTAACCTATGTTCAGTAATGGCAGCACCCATGATCAGAAGGAAGTGTAAGAAATGTATTTAGTGTCCCCTTAAAAAAACAGTAAAACATTTTTATTTATTTTTTCAAATCCGTTCAAAATGATCTATTACTATTTGCACCCACATTTTTTGCTGTCCAGCTTAGACAGGACAGGCAATACAGCCAATCAGATGACCCACCACCCAACCCCATATATTTCTATACAGTGCATGCTCCGGCAAAAAAATAAACAGTGAATCTCAATGGCTGTTTGTTTGGAGCACACTCTGTTTAGAATAAAGATTCCCTTATAAAGTAAGATATGCCCAAAGATTTTTTTTTCCCTTTTCCTTTTTTATCCAGAAAATTAAAACACTGCAGTTAGTACAGAAGAGCAAGCCTGGAGCCATATTTCTATTTCCTCTAAAATATTGTAGCATTACACATGTATAGTATGTTTTTAATGTGAGTTGTATCCTTGTTATAGTTACCTTCTCCATTTAATGGCTATATCAAACATATCCCTCCACTGCATCAATCTGGTTTTGCCATTAATTCGTACTTTTGAGTTTATCCATGTCTTCTGCACAGACTGCATTACCTCCAGGGCTGCTAGACCCATTGCTGCAAGGCAGAGAGAAAGAACAATGAAGCCTCGGAAAATTCATGGCATTAATGGCCATATAATCAGATAACTAAGATAAAAGCCCAGCATGGGAACCATCTATCATTCTATAATCTGTTCTGGCAAAGTGCAGTCAATTTGTTTGCATGACATGAATCCAGCCTCTTAAATAACATTACTAATGGATAAGTGATAAGCAACATAATTATTTTTATTTTTGTGGCCAAGCTGTGGTTTGACACCATAGCATGTGTGCAAGTATAGAAGGCTTTAATATAATTTATATATTTATGTTTAATTAATTTTTATTGAAACATATTAAAAAAAAAATACAATTCTAACAGTCATTCCATGCAAATTGACAGAGATACATAGGTATGCCGAGTTTCAGATGAATAGTTGTCAATAATAATATAAAAAGGGTCATCTAGTACATATATTCCAGACCTCCCTTGGGAATCTCAAAGATTATCAGTCCAAGATTTCAATCGCAAGTAGAAGGTCACAAGAACCATACCTGTAGAGACTGTGTCTGACTTTGGTGCTCCCTTTCATTGATGGAGCAACCATAATTTTGGGAAATACACAGAGATATCTGGAAGAGATGGACTGTTCCATCTAGAAACAAATATGCCTCACAGGGGGGGGGGTACCAGGAGAATAAAATACCAATTATATATATATAAAAATAAGAAAACAAACAATAACAAGTGAACTTTAGGATGTCAGATACTCTTTTTTAATATAAATGTTATCAATATGAAAACGTGTTGGGATCAACACCACATATCTGGAGAGTATATATATATATATATATATATATAACATAATTTATGTAAGAACTTACCTGATAAATTCATTTCTTTCATATTAGCAAGAGTCCATGAGCTAGTGACGTATGGGATATACATTCCTACCAGGAGGGGCAAAGTTTCCCAAACCTCAAAATGCCTATAAATACACCCCTCACCACACCCACAATTCAGTTTAACGAATAGCCAAGAAGTGGGGTGATAAAAAAGTGCGAAAGCATATAAAATAAGGAATTGGAATAATTGTGCTTTATACAAAATCATAACCACCACAAAAAAGGGCGGGCCTCATGGACTCTTGCTAATATGAAAGAAATGAATTTATCAGGTAAGTTCTTACATAAAATTATGTTTTCTTTCATGTAATTAGCAAGAGTCCATGAGCTAGTGACGTATGGGATAATGACTACCCAAGATGTGGATCTTTCCACACAAGAGTCACTAGAGAGGGAGGGATAAATAAAGACAGCCAATTCCTGCTGAAAAAAATCCACACCCAAAATAAAGTTTAACGAAAAACATAAGCAGAAGATTCAAACTGAAACCGCTGCCTGAAGTACTTTTCTACCAAAAACTGCTTCAGAAGAAGAAAATACATCAAAATGGTAGAATTTAGTAAAAGTATGCAAAGAGGACCAAGTTGCTGCTTTGCAGATCTGGTCAACCGAAGCTTCATTCCTAAACGCCCAGGAAGTAGAAACTGACCTAGTAGAATGAGCTGTAATTCTCTGAGGCGGAGTTTTACCCGACTCAACATAGGCAAGATGAATTAAAGATTTCAACCAAGATGCCAAAGAAATGGCAGAAGCTTTCTGGCCTTTTCTAGAACCGGAAAAGATAACAAATAGACTAGAAGTTTTACGAAAAGATTTCGTAGCTTCAACATAATATTTCAAAGCTCTAACAACATCCAAAGAATGCAACGATTTCTCCTTAGAATTCTTAGGATTAGGACATAATGAAGGAACCACAATTTCTCTACTAATGTTGTTGGAATTCACAACTTTAGGTAAAAATTCAAAAGAAGTTCGCAACACCGCCTTATCCTGATGAAAAATCAGAAAAGGAGACTCACAAGAAAGAGCAGATAATTCAGAAACTCTTCTGGCAGAAGGGATGGCCAAAAGGAACAAAACTTTCCAAGAAAGTAATTTAATGTCCAATGAATGCATAGGTTCAAACGGAGGAGCTTGAAGAGCTCCCAGAACCAAATTCAAACTCCAAGGAGGAGAAATTGACTTAATGACAGGTTTTATATGAACCAAAGCTTGTACAAAACAATGAATATCAGGAAGAATAGCAATCTTTCTGTGAAAAAGAACAGAAAGAGCAGAGATTTGTCCTTTCAAAGAACTTGCGGACAAACCCTTATCTAAACCATCCTGAAGGAACTGTAAAATTCTCGGTATTCTAAAAGAATGCCAGGAAAAATGATGAGAAAGACACCAAAAAATATAAGTCTTCCAGACTCTATAATATATCTCTCGAGATACAGATTTACGAGCCTGTAACATAGTATTAATCACAGAGTCAGAGAAACCTCTTTGACCAAGAATCAAGCGTTCAATCTCCATACCTTTAAATTTAAGGATTTCAGATCCTGATGGAAAAAAGGACCTTGTGACAGAAGGTCTGGTCTTAACGGAAGAGTCCACGGTTGGCAAGAGGCCATCCGGACAAGATCCGCATACCAAAACCTGTGAGGCCATGCCGGAGCTACCAGCAGAACAAACGAGCATTCCTTCAGAATCTTGAAGATTACTCTTGGAAGAAGAACTAGAGGCGGAAAGATATAGGCATGATGATACTTCCAAGGAAGTGATAATGCATCCACTGCCTCCGCCTGAGGATCCCGGGATCTGGACAGATACCTGGGAAGTTTCTTGTTTAGATGGGACGCCATCAGATCTATTTCTGGAAGTTCCCACATTTGAACAATCTGAAGAAATACCTCTGGGTGAAGAGACCATTCGCCCGGATGCAACGTTTGGCGACTGAGATAATCCGCTTCCCAATTGTCTACACCTGGGATATGAACCGCAGAGATTAGACAGGAGCTGGATTCCGCCCAAACCAAAATTCGAGATACTTCTTTCATAGCCAGAGGACTGTGAGTCCCTCCTTGATGATTGATGTATGCCACAGTTGTGACATTGTCTGTCTGAAAACAAATGAACGATTCTCTCCTCAGAAGAGGCCAAAACTGAAGAGCTCTGAAAATTGCACGGAGTTCCAAAATATTGATCGGTAATCTCACCTCCTGAGATTCCCAAACTCCTTGTGCCGTCAGAGATCCCCACACAGCTCCCCAACCTGAGAGACTTGCATCTGTTGAAATTACAGTCCAGGTCGGAAGCACAAAAGAAGCCCCCTGAATTAAACGATGGTGATCTGTCCACCATGTTAGAGAGTGTCGAACAATCGGTTTTAAAGATATTAATTGAGATATCTTCGTGTAATCCTTGCACCATTGCTTCAGCATACAGAGCTGAAGAAGTCGCATGTGAAAACGAGCAAAGGGGATCGCGTCCGATGCAGCAGTCATAAGACCTAGAATTTCCATGCATAAGGCTACCGAAGGGAATGATTGTGACTGAAGGTTTCGACAAGCTGTAATCAACTTTAGACGTCTCTTGTCTGTTAAAGACAGAGTCATGGACACTGAATCCATCTGGAAAACCCAGAAAGGTTACCCTTGTCTGAGGAATCAAAGAACTTTTTGGTAAATTGATCCTCCAACCATGATCTTGAAGAAACAACACAAGTCGATTCGTATGAGATTCTGCTAAATGTAAAGACTGAGCAAGTACCAAGATATCGTCCAAATAAGGAAATACCACAATACCCTGTTCTCTGATTACAGACAGCAGGGCACCGAGAACCTTTGTAAAAATTCTTGGAGCTGTAGCTAGGCCAAACGGCAGAGCCACAAACTGGTAATGCTTGTCCAGAAACGAGAATCTCAGGAACTGATAATGATCTGGATGAATCGGAATATGCAGATATGCATCCTGTAAATCTATTGTGGACATATAATTCCCTTGCTGAACAAAAGGTAAGATAGTCCTTACAGTTACCATCTTGAACGTTGGTATCCTTACATAACGATTCAATATTTTTAGATCCAGAACTGGTCTGAAAGAATTCTCCTTCTTTGGTACAATGAAGAGATTTGAATAAAACCCCATCCCCTGTTCCGGAACTGGAACTGGCATAATTACTCCAGTCAACTCTAGATCTGAAACACATTTCAGAAATGCTTGAGCTTTTACTGGATTTACTGGGACACGGGAAAGAAAAAATCTCTTTGCAGGAGGTCTCAACTTGAAACCAATTCTGTACCCTTCTGAAACAATGCTCTGAATCCAAAGATTGTGAACAGAATTGATCCAAATTTCCTTGAAAAAACGTAACCTGCCCCCTACCAACTGAGCTGGAATGAGGGCCGCACCTTCATGTGGACTTAGAAGCAGGTTTTGCCTTTCTAGCTGGCTTGGATTTATTCCAGACTGGAGATGGTCTCCAAACTGAAACTGCTCCTGAGGATGAAGGATCAGGCTTTTGTTCTTTGTAGAAACGAAAGGAACGAAAACGATTATTAGCCCTGTTTTTACCTTTAGATTTTTTATCCTGTGGTAAAAAAGTTCCTTTCCCACCAGTAACAGTTGAAATAATGGAATCCAACTGAGAACCAAATAATTTGTTACCCTGGAAAGAAATGGAAAGTAAAGTTGATTTAGAAGCCATATCAGCATTCCAAGTTTTAAGCCATAAAGCTCTTCTAGCTAAAATAGCTAGAGACATAAACCTGACATCAACTCTGATAATATCAAAAATGGCATCACAGATAAAATTATTAGCATGTTGAAGAAGAATAATAATATCATGAGAATCACGATGTGTTACTTGTTGCGCTAAAGTTTCCAACCAAAAAGTTGAAGCTGCAGCAACATCAGCCAAAGACATAGCAGGTCTAAGAAGATTACCTGAACACAGATAAGCTTTTCTTAGAAAGGACTCAATTTTCCTATCTAGAGGATCCTTAAACGAAGTACCATCTGACGTAGGAATAGTAGTACGTTTAGCAAGGGTAGAAATAGCCCCATCAACTTTAGGGATCTTGTCCCAAAATTCTAATCTGTCAGACGGCACAGGATATAATTGCTTAAAACGTTTAGAAGGAGTAAATGAATTACCCAAATTATCCCATTCTTTGGAAATTACTGCAGAAATAGCATTAGGAACAGGAAAAACTTCTGGAATAACCACAGGAGCTTTAAATACCTTATCTAAAACGTTTAGAAATGTATCAAGAGGACCAGAATCCTCTATTTCTAAAGCAATTAGTACTTCTTTAAGTAAAGAACGAATAAATTCCATTTTAAATAAATATGAAGATTTATCAGCATCAACCTCTGAGACAGAATCCTCTGAACCAGAGGAATCATCAGAATCAGAATGATGATGTTCAGTTAAAAATTCATCTGTAGGGAGAGAAGTTTTAAAAAGATTTTTTACGTTTACTAGAAGGAGAAATAACAGACATAGCCTTCTTTATGGATTCAGAAACAAAATCTCTTATATTATCAGGAACATTCTGCACCTTAGATGTTGAAGGAACTGCAACAGGCAATGGTACTTTACTAAAGGAAATATTATCTGCTTTAACAAGTTTGTCATGACAATCAATACAAACAACAGCTGGAGGAATAGCTACCAAAAGTTTACAGCAGATACACTTAGCTTTGGTAGATTCAGCACTTGACAGCGATTTTCCTGTAGTATCTTCTGACTCAGATGCAACGTGAGACATCTTGCAATATGTAAGAGAAAAAACAACATATATATAAAGCAAAATTGATCAAATTCCTTAAATGACAGTTTCAGGAATGGGAAAAAAATGCCAAGAACAAACTTCTAGCAACCAGAAGCAATAAAAAATGAGACTTAAATAATGTGGAGACAAAAGTGACGCCCATATTTTTTCGCGCCAAATAAGACGCCCACATTATTTGGCGCCTAAATGCTTTCTGGCGCCAAAAATGACGCCACATCCGGAACGCCGACATTTTTGGCGCAAAATAACGTCAAAAAATGACGCAACTTCCGGCGACACGTATGACGCCGGAAACGGAAATAGAATTTTTGCGCCAAAAAAGTCCGCGCCAAGAATGACGCAATAAAATGAAGCATTTTCAGCCCCCGCGAGCCTAACAGCCCACAGGGAAAAAGTCAAATTTTAAGGTAAGAAAAATGTTAAATTAAAATGCATTATCCCAAATATGAAACTGACTGTCTGAAAATAAGGAAAGTTGAACATTCTGAGTCAAGGCAAATAATGTTTGAATACATATATTTAGAACTTTATAAACAAAGTGCCCAACCATAGCTAGGAGTGTCACAGAAAATAAGACTTACTTACCCCAGGACACTCATCTACATATAGCAGATAGCCAAACCAGTACTGAAACGAGAATCAGCAGAGGTAATGGTATATATAAGAGTATATCGTCGATCTGAAAAGGGAGGTAAGAGATGAATCTCTACGACCGATAACAGAAAACCTAAGAAATAGACCCCTTAGAAGGAGATCACTGCATTCAAATAGGCAATACTCTCCTCACATCCCTTTGACATTCACTGCACGCTGAGAGGAAAACCGGGCTCCAACTTGCTGCGGAGCGCATATCAACGTAGAATCTAGCACAAACTTACTTCACCACCTCCATCGGAGGCAAAGTTTGTAAAACTGAATTGTGGGTGTGGTGAGGGGTGTATTTATAGGCATTTTGAGGTTTGGGAAACTTTGCCCCTCCTGGTAGGAATGTATATCCCATACGTCACTAGCTCATGGACTCTTGCTAATTACATGAAAGAAATATATATATATATATATATATATATAATATTAGGAGACTGATCCAGAGTAGTCAGACCCTTTTCTTAAACTCCAATAGTAGGATACTTCATCATTAGCATCTTTGGTACCTAGTGACCAAGATGCTGACTCATACATTGTATATATGTGTTGAATCTTGCTTTTAATTTCGGGCCACGGAGGAGCCCCGACCTTCCAGTATCTTGCTATACAAGTTCTTGTCACTGTGCACAGGATTTTAATGAAAGTATTGATTGGTCTGTTAAACCTTTGGACTTATTCATGAATAATTTATATATTTAAAGGGACACAGAAGACAATTTGGGAAAGAGAGAGATAGATATACACACACACATATATATATATATATATATATATATATATATACACACATATATATATATATATATATCATTAAAATTATGGGGGGAGATAAAAAACTAAAATTAAAATCCTCCATGTCTCAAAATTAAATCAATGTAAATATTTGCATAGGAAATTAGCACATCTAGGCAAGATTCCCTGCTTGCTTTTTCCCAGAAATACCTCATATACAATGTTACCAATGCACACGAGAATTCTGGGTAAGATATGCAAATTAGATATGCAAATTCTCAGTTTTTTTACTTCAAAATACTGTTTTAACACAGCAATCCTTTTAACAGGATTATTGCAGCAAACCAGAAATCACTCATTAGACAGCCTGTTTCCTTCTTTTTGGAACTCATCAGTAGGAGATAGCTTTATCAATGCAGCAACCAGAAATCTATCTCCTACTGATGAGTTCCAAAAAGAAGGAAACTGTCTAGTGACTGATTTCTGGTTTGCTGCAATAATCCTGTTAAAAGGATAGCTGTGTTAAAACAGTATTTTGAAATAAAAAAACTGAGAATTTGCATATCTAATTTGCATATCTTACCCAGAATTCTCTTGTGCATTGGTAACATTGTATATGAGGTATTTCTGGGAAAAAAACAAGCGGGGAATCTTGCCTAGATGTGCTAATTTTCTATGCAAATATTTACATTGATTATATATATATATATATACACACACACACACATACCAACATACACACTCATACATACACACATATGTACATACACACACTCACACTTTACTAGGTACACCTGTTCAATTGCTTGGTAACACAAATTGCTAATCAGCCAAACACATGGCAGAAACTCAATGCATTTAGGCATCTAGACGTGGTGAAGACGACTTGCTGAAGTTCGAACCGAGCATCAGAATGGGGAAGAAAGGGGATTTAAGTGACTTAAACT